>NC_135484.1:142498093-142798093 GCF_052094955.1 Ictidomys tridecemlineatus
TTTCTGGTAGCATATTTTTAAGGCTTTTTTTTATTATTATTGTGGTACCAACAGATAACATTAGACCTGCCCTTTAGGTTTTTAAGAGACAAATTGTAGTGCTGACTCTCTGTACAATGCCGTACAGCCATCTCCAAAACCTCTTCATCTTGCATAACTGAAAAGTAACCCATTTCTTTCGTAAGTGTGCTTTAAAGAGTGATAAATCAGCTTGGAAAAAAAAAATCTGGAGGGAGGCTATTAAAATGTAAGCCTTTGAACAGAGGAAAACAAAAATGCCTGAAATTTTTAAGAAGTGAAAGTGTTTCCGACGATATTTTCCTTTTTATCAAAAAAGCCACAAATAGCTTCGGAGGCGGACACTTTCAACTTGAAAAGGAAATCTACGACAGAGTAGCAAAGAGGAACAACAACCAAACTCATTTATAACCAGTGACAACCCAAACCCATGAAGTTTTTAAAAGAATGTGATTGTTGTCAGAAAGAATCGGGTCCCAGGGTGCTGCTGTTCAGCTCTGGTTGCACTCAAAGCCGTGGCTGAGGGGCGCGCAGGGAGGTTCCTCCAAGGCTGGTGGGCACCGACCAGCAAGAAAGTGAATTCTGCATACTGTACGGATCATCGCTCAGTTCAGGGCAGTCAGTTTGCATCTGGGATCAACCAATTGTGCTTCATGAAACCGTCAGCCCTCATTTGCGTCTGGCTGTTTTCTTCTGTCCAGTTGTAAACAAGGGCAGCTCCGGCTGTCTCCCTACCCTCCGCTGCATGGGCAGATCCCACAGTCAGACCTAGTCAGTGGCCTCAGAGCTCAAGTTAAAGTTCTTTCTTGCAGACAACAGTTCCAGTGCCTACTGGGAAGTCACAAAGAGAAGCAGCTTCGGAATGACAGAGTTAGAATCCCTTTATGGAAATGCATACCTTAGATGCCTACACATCCTGGCGTGCCACGTCTCTTCCGTGAAATGAAGTTAGGTGTTCCTAATATGAACAACTGCTTTTTTTTTTTTTTTTTCTAGGCAGACTAGCTCAGCAGATTCATCTGGTGGGGGAGGTGGGGGTGGTGGCGATCGTTTTGTTATTTCACTGCTCTGGGGCTTTGCTTGGATCAGCCAAAAATGACATGGATAGAAATACTGTCAATCTGGTCCAACTCCAGGAAGCTAATCATGCCTGAATCGCTCGGAGGAGGGTAGAGATGGCAAACAGGAACAGGTATGTTGGCTTTGGTTCTCATCTACCTCGGCCACAGTGTCGCCTTTACAATAAACAGGAGAGGCTGCTCTGAGAGCATCATGTCAGTTGTAAGAGTGTGGAAGCCCCTTGCCCCAGCAAGAAGCATAAAGGTCATGTTTAGTATTCGCTGCACTGAATGCTCCTAGCCAGCTGGTGTGTCCCTGTTCAGATTTTCATTTATGCATCTTGGGCTGGAACCTTTTTTTTTTTTTCTCCCAGTCTATGACTTTGTCGATTTAAGGGATAACGGCCAAAGTGAAACAGCTTGCAATTTGCACCTGCCGGCTCCAAGCATTGCATGTCAGATTACGTGGAGAGCAAACCCTTTGCTGCTAATGAGAAGAAGGCTGGGGAGGGCTCTGGATGCTGCTCTCTGGGGAGGGGAGGAAGGCTTGTAGGATATTTTAACGTTTTTGATTCTTTTGTAGCTGATCCCTGTTTTCATGTTTTGGAGTCCCCGGAGTAAAACAAAATACTATTTTTTAAAAAAAAAAAATATGAAGCTGTGTACACTTTGAAGAAATGTTTAAATGTCATGGACAAAAAACTGGATTAATATTCAGCCTGAATGCCTCAGATGGGGAAGAAAAAATTTAAATGCTAAATTATTTCCAAGTTTTACTAAGCATAACAGACCTATTGAGGCCTTTAACTTGTGAAATTGATGACGAAACAAAGTAAATAAAAAGTTTTTAGAAGAGGATCAGAAACAGGACCTGTTTTGCGTGTCATGTCAAGTGCCTGAATGGACACCCCAAGTTGTCTGCTTAAGTTGCCTTCAAAACTGTAAGTTACTGAGGTCAAAACAAATATTCAAGTACATGACTACAAAATTACAGCTAGAGAGATACATATTTATCCAACTCACTGTTGTGAATTGCAGAATGAGTTCTCCACCTCTGCAAAAATGTCAACACCTGCAATTCTCTCCTACCTTTTCCCCCCAAAAGTATTCTCTGCATCTGTCTTAGCTTTCATTACTTCAAGGAATTACATCATGGGTTACCATATATTTAAAAATAATTTAAATTATTGGGCTGAGAATATAGCTCAGTTGGTAGAGTGCTTGCTTTGCATGCACAAGGCCCTGTGTTCAATCCTGCATCACACACACACACACACACACACAAAACAATTTAAATAAAACTCATTAAAACGAAAGAGGTGTGATCATGACTTATTTCCCTAAACCTTATATATTCGAAACAAAAATTACCAGAGTAACCTTTGACTATTTAAACACGACCTTCCGGAGGAGGATCCGAAATTTAATAAACAAAAATAAAATGAGCAACTATGATGAAAACTGTCTCTTCATGGAAGAATCCATGCTGCGTCTGCATTCCAAAACTCCCCCTGCTTGGCACCTTCTGGTAAAATAATAACTGAGAGGATGACGGGTTAAATGGAGTGGAGGTGGTCGCAACTGTGCTTCACCAGTAATGAGAGTAATTGAATAGAGTTGCTGGCCCACATCTTGCCTGACAGATAACGTTCCAGCTCGCGCAGCGATGACCCTTTCCATGCAGCTTTAGGACTTCTGCCAGCCACTGCGGAGGCTGGTTAGGTCAGAGGGTTGAGCCATGTGTAATTCAGAACAGAGGAGGTCCCACGTTCACTCCGCAAAAACAATTACACTACTTATTTCGCTCTAGCCCTTGCCCAAAACTCACAAGCCTCACAGTTTCAGTGCAGTCAATCTAATTCTGCCCCTGGGCGATAAGCCGCATGAAAATATGTGGTGCTGTGTTTATAAATCTAATCAGAAATAGAAAGAGTGGACAGGCACAGTGAGGTCCTACTATGGATCATGGGAATCCTTGGAAATTCTGAAGGCACTTTTGTTTAACTTCCACAGACTCTCTTGTGCTACTGCGTCCTTGGCCACACTCATTAATCATCCTCTTTACTCGTGAGTGCTACCAAGGAGGCTAAATTTCTACCCACTTCTTACTCTTTCCATCCATGGATAATATTATGAAAAATAAAGCTTAAAGGGCTGTTTTCAAAGGGAAATATCAAAGAGGGGGCTACGGTGACATCGATCTTACCTCTCTATCCATGTTCTTGGCTCCTTGCCCTTGGCAATGTGCAGATTTAAATCGAGGTCCCCTGAAAAAGAAAAATAGTACACCAGAATAAATTTGCCCCATCGTAAGATCTATGGAGCAATTTGGGGTTGGAGAACTACAATGCTGCGTAAGGTCTCGAAAAGTCTAAATACCAAGTCAGTGCGATTTAATGTGGTGTCTTCCTTTTACCCGTGTTGCTGTTTTTGTTCAGCCAGACCCTTAAAAAAAATGGAATCAATAAAGTTTCAAAACCTTTCACAAACACAACGTCTAGGAAATATGCAGACAATTTACATAAACAAAACTTCCTTTCTTAGGCCTCAAAGGTGACAAATTCAGACTGCATCGAAGTTAGGATGACAAGTTGTTACTGCCGGCCACTGTCCCGTGTTGATCTTTTAAAAATTATGTTCCAGTTTTGAAACTGTCATAAATACATGATATCTGATCACGTCAGTGATAAATATGTGTACTTAGGGGCCAAGGAGATTAAACCCTGCAAACATTTTGCAGCAAAGATATGGAATCTAAAAATCTTAATGGCAAGAAATGGGTTTTTAAACACTCTTAAAACTGCTTAGAGTCATGCAATAAATTATCAAGCTCAATCTGCAAGCTATTCCATTTGATATTATTTCAACAGATGGAAATATTGCACTAAACTACAGTCAGGAGCTGGATGGTTAGAATAGACAGGAAAATTTTTAAATGCATGATGGTCTTAATGTTTATTAAATTATTATAAACATTCACCAAAGGAGTCTTGTAAATTTGGAATCTCCCCTTTTGAAATGATTATTAGTATGTGGCAGTAAAACAAAACACATCATGTATGAATGGTACATGTGACACTTCTTTTAACTCAGAACTATTAATTATAGTTTTAAAAAGTCACTTCACAAGGTATGTGACCTCTTACATAGCTATCAGTATTAAAAAGTGAAAGAGTCCTTCTAGTGCTAATTTTTTAAAGACTTATTTTTATGTAAGAGAAACATGTGAGTCAAAGACTCTGGTAAGTGATTAATTCCAAAATAAGGAAAATAACATGTAAAATTATTTAGCCAAAAACAAATTGACATCAAAAAGAGAAAATTCTAGCTGGTCTACTGAAATTTTACTTGCTTGATTTTTTTTTTTTGTTGTTGTTGTTGTTGTTGTTGTTTTCATAGTATGGTGACTGAGGAGTAATTCAAAAGTATATATTTTGGAAAAGGCATGGAACAGAAATCAGTTTTACTTCCTTGATTTGGTCTGAACATGACAGTTAATATCTGACTTTTGGAAGATTTTCCATTTTTAAAGTTATTCATGTCATTGTTATCATAAATTCATTTTGCAAACACAGGATCCAAAGCATGTGACTCAAAAAGCCCACACAGGTTACCCCGATTAACATCAAGAGCATGCTCAGAAGACTTTCAAATAAGGCAGGTCACTTCCCTTCCTTGAAACATCTTTCTGCAGAAATATTCTGAATGTGGTTTCAGTCCAGTAAGACTCAGTATAATTGTAAAAAAAAAAAAAAAAAAAAAAATTCAAAATCAAAATCTCTTGTTTTCTCATACAAAATTTGTAGCTGAATCTAGAAGTGGCCTGACAGAAACCAGCAGCGCACACTCAAAAGCAGCTGTTACTGGAGAAGGTGTGAAGCTGGGTCTTCCCCTGTCTCAGGAACAGTGGGTGTGGCCCAGGGTGCCTCCCTGCTTGGGAATCTCACTCAGGAAGCTTAGATCAGGCAATGTCTACAATAAAGACTCTCAGTCTTCAAGTTTCTGTGAGTAGAATTTGGGGGTTGTAGTAAGATCCCCAACAATTCAGGGGCATCCATCAGAACAGGGGTAATGAGGAACAAATGGCCCACTTTGAGCCAGAGGGAACCCTGTAAATACATGGTCAGGCTTGAGGGCAGAAAGATTTGGGCAGGCGTTGGCTCTAATGAAAAGACTGGCATGTTAAGTGTACCCTCAATGCAATGCCTGGGAGCTTAATTTGAAGACCCCAAAAGTGAAAAGGGATGATTAAAAGATAGAAAACCACCTCTAAGCTAAGAGCTCTGGCAAATTGAATGGAAAAAGTCAAAGTGAGGCTTAGTTCCGGAGGCCAGAGGAGCCGGATCAGAGGCCCTGGGGAATGGGTGCATAGGTCTTCAGTGAACTTTGAGGAAAGGGTGAATCGAATCAGGAGTGAAATGGGAAAAGACAGATGGAAGAAACGTTAAGGGTAAAGAGTGGCAAGGAGAAATGACCAGTTCAAGGGACAATGTATTGTCAACAAGTAACCATTTCAACAGCCACCAACAGCTCCCAACAAATCTATCACTGCACAACTGAACCCAAAAGTGAAAAAGGATGATTAAAATACGGAGCAGGTAAGAAAACATGCATTTGCTAAACTATGCAAACTGCAGTGTCAAGAAAGCCCAAACTAGCTCTCTATTTTTGGGGAGGAGTGGAGAGCGGGGTGTGGGAAATAAGTTATAAACAGTATAAATTTTTAAAAATATTAAAAGTTAGGGTCTTTTCAGGAACACTGAACTTAATAAACTAATGAGCACCAATACAAAATTTATTGTAACCACAAATTTGGACCACAGGGTACCATGTCCTTTGGAATGTGACTGGATGACAATAGGGATCATTTTTTTTTTTCAAAAACCAGTCTCAAACTTGCTAGCAGGTGGATAATTGTAATATAACTTGCCACAGCCTGATGATTCCAGGTTAGTGATAAGCTGCTGATTCGGATTGAAGGCTGATTTTTTTTTCCCCAAAATTGTTAACCTGTATTGCAGATCAAGCGTTGGGATGGCCACATCTGATGACTGGTTCACTGCCTCCAAAGAAGGGAATTAGCATGGCTACAGCTGTCACTCCCCTGCATTTCTCTTCTCAGGCAGACCAGCAAGGGCAAAGGTGGTGTGAGACAGAAGTCGCAAGCCACAGTCTGTTTGCCAACATGTTTCCTTTAACCTCCACAGTGACTCTTTTTAAAAGTTGAACCAGTATTTAAAAATAAGAAAATTGAAATTTAAAGTAAAAAAATGGACCACTGGCTTCTCTCGGAAAATGGAGAACTTTGCCAACAGGGAGTCACCCCTTCTGTGGTTGACAATGATCGGCTGAGGGTAAGTGGCAGCAGCATGCTTTGTAAGCAATATTCTCCAGGCCAACAGTTCCCACCCTCCCTATTGCAGATCACAAACCAAAATGACAGGGCTTATCCTATTCTTTCCTGCATCCTAGGAGCCTAGAAAAGAACCTGGAAAGTAGTGCATGCGTGATGAGTATTTAATGTTGAATGCCATGATCTTGGGACAGACGGAGAACTTTAATAGGCAACTTTAAGACAGTAGTATATAATAGTCATAATGCATAACCCCATTTATATTCTATAGATAGATAGATAAAGATATGTAGAGATATAGATATAGATATGCCTAGTCCTTAGGCAGAGAGAGAGAGAGAGAGAGAGAGAGAGAGAGAGAGAGAGAATACTCACAGATCATTCTGCATGCAGTCCTGTATTTCTTATAAAGAAAGATTTCTCTCCATTCCTGCTACCGTCAAAAGCAGACTACAAGTGAAAATAAGAGCAAACAGATCCAGCACACTTTATTTCTATTTCTTTCCTGGCGTCTCCAGGCATCTGAATTTGAAACTTTGGTGAAAGAGGTGAGGGGAGTCCTGGTACCCACCATAACACAGCTCTCCAACATACTTCTCCCCCATTCTGCCTGGTAGTTTCTTTGTACTGACATCTAAATCCTTTTGGAGGGAACGAATTAAAAGAGGAATAAGATAAACAGAAAGTGATCACTAACATGGCCTCACTGTACATAGAACAGAGTAAGGAATGAACTTGAATATGTGGATAGAAGGTGTTGGATGAAATCTACCTGTGGGGAAGTTCTGATAGTCTCCAATTGCTCTAGAGGATAGTTGGAAAAAATTTGTTAAGTTGTCTATGTCAGACTTCTAGCTCCCACTTAGGGTATAGAATGCTGGAAACTGCATTGGTTTTCAAAGACCAAAAAAATATCCTAAATAGTCTGTACATTCACAACTGCTGTTAAACTCTGGTCAGAGAGCTGATGTCATGGGGAGAACAATTACCCAAAAACCTGGAGAAATTTACATGCCTCCTAGGATTGACAGAATGCCAGCTCCTGCTTATTGGAGCAAATAGATACCAGACCCCTGATAAGCCAGGCAGAATTCAGCTCAAAACTGTTAACATATTTCTAAAGACTGAATATGACTTCTATGGTTTAGATAAATGTCCCCTAAAGGTTTGGTGGACAGCCTGTGGCACCACTGGAAAAGGGAGGAACCTTTAGAATGTGGGACCTTGTGGAAGGAAGTTAGGTCATTGAAGAAATGCCCTTGAATGGGGATATTGGACTCCAGCCCCATCCTCTGTCTGTTTGCCTCCAAGCCCCAGCTTCTGTGAGTTGGGAAGTTTCCTCCACCATACACTCCTGCCACAACAAATTCTCTTGTTGCAGGCCCAAAGCCATAGGGCCAGTCAGCCATGGATGGAAACTTCTAAAACCATTTCTCCTTTTAAGTGAATTCTCCCAGGTGTTTTGTCACAGTGATACAAAACACAGTGATCTGAGTGGAGACCTTATGGCCTCTTCCAACATAAGGGGAATGTGCCCAACTGTGTGCACAGGCTCTTATCCGTGGACCTCCAAAGTACCCAGAAAAAAAAGAGAGTCAGGGAGTAAACAAGGAGCAACTTTGCCTCCAACTCTAATAATGTCTGGAGACTTTTTTGATTGTCATAACTGGTGGATATTACTAATATGCAGTGGATTGAGGTAAAGAACAAAAGTCTTAATTTTCTGATCAAAGAGCAGGAATCTCCGTTGCCTCCAAACTCAGATTAAGACTCATCACAGTGGGGAGAACAGGACACAAAAATAAACACTAGCCATGGAGCAGGGACAAGCAAGCAAACTGACCCAAATTATTAGAGGCCCCCTACCTAAGACAGAAGCACAGATAAATAGAGATGGCCTTGCCCATGTGATCCAGAGACACGGCTCTTGCCTAATCCTGACAGCAATACCTACCCACCCTACCATCAGGCTACCCAGCACAGCACTGAGTAGCAAGGAAACTTCAATGTCCTTGTAGGGGAGGAGAGAGAACAGAAAGAGTCACCTTGACATGATGCTAGAAAGAGAGATGAACCTGATTCTTGAGCAGATATTGAGGACACTTCTCCAACAAACAGCTACCACTCACTCTGACCACAGGTTATGCCTGGAGGAGTTTTAAATCTGTTAATGTGTTAAGCCTGATGATAAATTTCAGCCCAGCAAAAGTCAAACCCTGCTCAAGTCCTGTCTAGACTAACTATACCCCTCCACATTAGAACACCAGCAAAATAAAAGACATTCCATCACTGGGAATCCATAATACTTACCTCAGTGTCTACCATCCTGCCAAGATGTTGGAAAGCTTTCCAGCAAAGTCAGGTGACACACAAAGTAGCAAGGTGAGAGACACACCTTGTTAAGAGCATAAAGCAGTCAAGAGAATAGAATCAGATATTACCCAGGTATTGGAACTATCAGGGAGAGAATTTAAAATAGGGGATTAATATGTTAAGAGCTCTAATAGGAAAGATGGACAATATACATGAATAGGTGAGGAATTTCAGGAGAAATATGACAACTATAGAAAGATCTCAAATGGAAATCCTTGAAAGAACAAGACAGTATGTAGAAATGCCATCATCAACCTCATTGTTAGTCTCAACACAACTAAATGTAGAATGGGTTGAACTCAAACTATCACTAGAAAGAAAAAACAAAGCTGAAAATAGAATGAAAAAAATTAGGGCTGAGGATGTAAGGGAGTGGAGCAATTTTAAATAGTCTAATATAGCTGTAATTTGAATATTGAAGAAGCAGGGCATGATAGCGACTAGGTCCCCCCTAATTAATGAAAGACAGCAAAGTACAAATGGAAAAAATTCAGAGAATACCAATGAGGATAAAATACACCAATTTGCATCATATACAAACTACTGAAAATCAATACCCCATGTCAACTTGCATGTAGCCAGAGAAAAGTGGCATATCTTATACAGAAGAATAGGTGGGAATCACGGCAGACTCTCCATCAGAAACAACGCAAGTCAGGGCCTAGTGAAGGAACCTCTCTAAAGTAGAGGAAGAAACACAAGAATAGGCACAAAAATACCTAACCAAAAATGATGATCCGGACATGGGGGAATGAAGAGATAGTCAAATCCTGTACCTCAAAAAGACAGATCTAAAATTGGAAGAAAACCAACGTCCAAAACAATGATTTCAGTGCCCTCATAAATGAACACGAGCAGCAAGTCAAATGGAGAAAAACATTCGTTTATGGAGAACCACTAAAATTAAGATAAAAATTGTGGTATTTTTGCCCCAAATTGCTCCGATATCTGCAGTAATCCCCTTTGCCTCCTTCTAATCAGGGCCAGTGTTACAGTGCTGCTGGGGAAGGGCTGGTCACAAAACCCAGCAAGTTCACTGCTGGAGAGGGATGACATAATTAGGAGCTGAGGTAGAAACCCCACATCCAGTTGTACTGTGATTAGAAATAATAGCTAATGCAGTGGGGAAGGCCCCTGGCTCTACTACTCTAAAGTCCCACTTGGGCTGAACAGTACACCATCGGACTAATCAGAAATTTGACAAAGAGAACCTGGAAATGAAAGAGGACTGGCTGGAGGACCCCCAGATCCTGCTTAACAAACAGGTTCTGCACATGAGCAGGGAAGATTCAAGACTACTCAAGCTATCCCAGTTGACTAGGATGCTACGTACATCTGCAGGAAAGATCCAGGAGGGCCTGGCGGAGAGTGAATGCAGAACTTCTGAATCGTGTCGGATTGTTGAATAGGCTCCCAAATCCTCTCAGATCCATGAGCAGAGGATGGGAGCCTTACTGGTCCAGGTGTTGGAGAGCAATCACCGTTTGACCACTAAGCTATGCAGACACAGAGGAGGCACTACAAAGCCAGGCTACACATTAAAAATTATTTTTAAAAACTGAATTCATTTTTAAATACGTTAGCAGGCACACATCATGGCAAGGAGAGATTCAATGGATTAGGTCCAGGCAAGTTACTAAAATGAAAAAAAAAATTAAGAAAACAAGACTGTAACACACACACACACACACCCAAAATTATAATAATCTGCCAAACTCTGGCTGGGCACAAAATAACCGAGCCGCCACACAGCCTTGTAGGTTCAAAACAGGAACTCCTTTATACTCCGCACTCCCGCGAATGCCACGTTCGCCGCACACCACACCAACCGGAAATCCCTTCTCCGGCACTTCCCCAACCAATGAGAACTCTTCAGGAATCCCCGAGAGAGCTCAACCTGAACTCAACGGGAACTCCGCGAGAACTCAAAAGTCATCATCTTAATGGCTCTCTGGCATCACCTCTCAACCACTACTTCTAGCAAAAATGCCATTCGTCATCCCGACTCTGCTGTGGCCCTCAACAATAATCACTGTCAAAGAACACATTCAGAACCATATTTGCTATAGTATATTATCTAAGACATCCTGTTTTCAACAAAAATTTATAAGACAACAATAAAACAAAAAGAAGTATGACCTATTTTCGGGAAACTAAGCTGTCAATAGCAATTAACTCTGAGTGGGTAAGGAGGTTGTATTTAGCAGACAAAGACTTCAAAGCATTTGTTACAACTATGTTCAAAGAACTAAAAGAAATCGTGTTTAAAGAAGTAACAGAAAATATAAAAATAGAATTAAAAAGTATAATGATAAAGGAAAATTAATTTTGAAAATAAGAAAAGTCTCCAAAAAAATCCTTTTCTAACATTGTACACAAAAAATTAGCTCAAAAATTAATTAAATATAAGAGCTAAAACTATTAAAATTCTAGATGATAATTTTTATGACTTTGTGTTATTGGCTAGTTGTTGTTTAGTAACTTGAAAACAATTGAAGAGAGGAAAAGATTTATTTTGGCTCCTGGTTTTAGGTGTTTTTGTCCGTGGGCAGGTGACTCCAAGGCAGAGACATCATGGAGGACAAACATGGTGGAGGGAAGCTGCTCACCTTGAGGCAGCCATGAAGGAGAGAGAGTAATAGAGAAAGGGGTTGGGGCGGGGGGAGTACTGTTTTCTGGGTACACCCCAGTTAGCTACTTCCTCCAGCTAGGCCGTAACTCCTAAGGTTTCCACCACCTACTACTAATGTCATCAAAGTTTTAATCCATCAATGGATTAATCTACGGATGAGGTCAGAGCCCTCAGGATCCACCACTTCCCATGAGCCCACCTCTGAACACTGCTGCACGGGGACCCGTGAGCCTTTGGAGAACAGTCCAGAGCCAAGCCATAACAATTAGATATGACATCAAAAGAACAATTTTTAAAAAAATCAAAATGGAAAAATGGACATTTAGAATTAAACACTTTCATTAAAAGGCAGGAGCTTGAGACCCTTCTTCAAGCTCTTCCATGTTATTGACAGAGTTCAGTTCCTTCCGTCAGTAGGTCTGAAATCCTAAATTCCTCACTTGCTCTTGGGTGATCACCCGAGATAACCACAGTTCTCATCCTCTGACCCCCTGCTTCTTCAAGCCAGCCATGGTATGTATGCCAAATTCCTCCTATATTTTGAATCAGTCCTGTTTCCTCTTTTATCTTGAGCTTTGAAAGAGAGACTGTCACAAGATTGGCCCTACCTGGATAATCTCTGTTTCTCAAGGTCAACTGAGTTGAGATTTTGACTACTACAAAATCCCTTCACAGCTGTACCTAGGTTAGTGTTTGACTGAATATTTAGGGAACAGGAACTTTGAAGAGTTAAAGTTAGGGGGATATCTTTAATTTCTGCCTACCAAAATGAAATTAAGAGAAAAGACAAGCCACAGATTTGGAGAAGCTATTTTCAAATCATACATCTAATAACTCATGTCTGCTGTATAAATAATACTTATAATTCAACACAAGGATGGCAAGCAACCCAGTTACAAAATGGACAAAAGATTATGAATAGACATTGTACAGAGGAAGATATATGAATGGCTAATGAGTACATGGAAAGATGTTCAATATCATTAGTCAATGCCCCTTCCAGATATCTCCTCCAATGAAATATAAAGTCATATGCACGCAAAAATCCACCTATGAATGTTTATTGTGTCTTTATCTTAATTGTTAAAAACTAGAAAAACCTCTGGCAAATGGATAAACAAACTAGGGTGCATCCATGCAAATACATAAATAAAATAATCTCAAAGGTGCTTGCTAAGTAAAAGAATACAGACTCACAGCTTATAAAATGCATAATAGGAAACTCTGTAAAAGGCAGAACTATAGTGGCAGGAAATATATCAGCGGTTTCCAGCGACGAGGATACAGAGAGAAGTTGTCTACAAAGAAATGCAACCGAATTGGAAAGAGAGGGGACAGTGATTGGATTTTCTGTATTTTTATTGCAGCTGTGGTTACACAAGTCTATGCATTTGACGAAACCCACAAAACTGTACAACAGAATGATTAAATTGTACTGTGTATTAATAATACCTTATTTTTAAAACTCTAATGTATATAAATTGATTACTCAGAAAAGAAAAAACTCTAATTTTTTCCCTAATGCTTAACAAAGAACTAAATAGATGGCAATAAATAAAATACAACAAAAGGTTGATACAAGTCTGCCACCCAACTTTTACCCACCCTAATTCATAACTCACAAAGGTGAAGGTTTTTAACCTAGTTCAGTCTTTGTTTGATGGGATGATTAATTCTGTAACTTCAATTAATATAATTAAAGCAATGATATATATCTTAGAATTGTCATCATGCTTTTATGATAGACTAATAAAGTACCTAAATTATAATTTCTTATGTTCCACATTTCTCATGTGATTTACTAATCTTGGCGTGCACTGTGGATTGAACGGTTTCATCCCAAAGATGTTGAAATTCTAACTCCGGATGTCTGTGAACACGACCTTATTCAGAAATACAGTTTATGTACATGATCAACTTAAGACGGAGCCATTGAAGCCGGGCAAGGTAAAGCCTGTCATCCCAGCGGCTTGGGAAGCTGAGGCAGGAGGATCGAGAGTTCAAAGCCAGCTGCAGCAACTTAGTGAGGCTCTAAGCAACTCAGTGAGACCCTGCCTCTAAATAAAATACAAAATAGGGATGAAGATGTGGCTCAGTGGTTGAGTGTCCCTCATTTCAATCCCCAGTACCAAAAAAAAAAAAAAAACCAAGATGAAGCCATTGAGTTAGACCCATTCAATACAATACAACTGTTTCTCTATAAAAAGTAGAACTTCAAACACACACACAGAGAGAGAGAGAGAGAGAGAGAGAGAGAAAACACGCTTGGACATGAAGGAGGCCATCAGGACAATGTATCTACAAGCCAAGGAATGTCAAAGATGCTTGTAAATTTGGGAAGCTCAGGAGAGGCCTGAACAGATGGTGTCCCCAACCCCTCAAAAGGAGCCAGCTCTGATGGCACTTCGATTTTAGACTTCTAGTCTCTAGAACTGTTATTTATGCCAGTTTGTGGTGTTCTGTTATGACAGTCCCAGCAAACGAATTCAATACACATGATCAACATTTCTCTCATTTATGACTCTCCTTTTTCCTCATCACTTTCAATTATATAAGTTAACTAACATCATTATTTTCATATCTTATAATGGTTACATGAAATAACATCCAATGCATGTCTATGATTTCATAGCCTAGGGAGAGAATCCCCTCCCTACTTTTTAAGATAAGCACTTTAGGGTCCCTACTCTTCTTCTCCCTCTCTTCCCGTCGTTCATCTCCAACCATCTGTCTTCATTTTTAATTTTTAAGGTTGAACATATATATTCTCTTGCAACCATAATAAATAATAGTAGCATTCTGTGATTTCCCCTAAATGGGTCCTGGAGTCCAGAACCTGATAACGGTTCTATCGTTATGGTCTAGTGCTACTTCCTGCAAGACCACAAAGTTCCCTGGGTTCATATCATTGCAGCGAGGCTCCAAGAAGGACGGGTCCACCTGGCGTCACAACTTCTAGTCTCTAGAACTGTCATCTAGGCCGGTTTGTGGTGTAGGGCACTTTTATCTGGAGTCTGCCTGCT
Organism: Ictidomys tridecemlineatus; assembly: GCF_052094955.1. NCBI lineage: Eukaryota > Metazoa > Chordata > Mammalia > Rodentia > Sciuridae > Ictidomys > Ictidomys tridecemlineatus. The sequence continues at coordinate 142,512,551 of NC_135484.1, forward strand.
TCTTTCTCCATCAATTTTCTTTCTTCCTCTCTGAAAATTTAACTCATTCGCTGTTGGAGTCCTTGGGTTGAATTTCTGCATTACTGAACTCTGTTTCCCCATCCTTCTGAATCGTTGACATTTTTTTTCCCCTACATTTTGGGATATCCCCTCCACTTTGTCTTTTAACTTCTTTGTTGACTCGTTTTTTTAACTGTTGCAATTATTCTCAATTTCCAAGAGCTCTTTCTTACTGTTTGATGCTGCCTTCCTGATACCCTCTGATCGTTTTATGGATGCAATATCCTACCTTGTTTCCTCCAGAAGAGTTTTTCTATTTTGTTTTGATTTTTCTCCTCTTTCAATTACCCTCTTTTTGCCCAGGACGAGTTTTTCGGGTTGTTTATCACGGTCCCTCAGTTTGATGCTGCTGTGCTTCCTCTGATCTCTTTTGCTTCTTGGTCGGACGTTTATATGTAAGTGAAAGAGGACACACTGAGTCCTCTTACACGGCAGGAGGGCATCGCTGTAAGGCAGGGAACACAGGAGGCCACTGAGCCATCAGCTCTCTGTGAGCACACAGTGCTAGGATCTCTCGTACTTGTGCATGTGTATCCCAGAGAATCCCTTCACAACTTTGAAAGAAGAACCTTTGCAGGTTTTGGCTAGAGGGAGATGCCTGTCAGCCACCTTATAAGATTATACAATGTCATTCATGATGCAATAATATATCATCTGGTATTTAATTATCATCTGGTTTTTAATTACTTTAATTATTTATTTTTGAGGGGTTTCATGCCTCAAAAAGAACTTTTGAAAACATATGAAAATTTTCCTTCATAACAAAATTGCTAAAAATGTAGTTTCTGGTATGTGCTGCAGAAAATGAAACTTTTAAATAACCCTATCACATCATTCCGATAGCGCCCATAAATGGATCCGGTCAAATATTAATACAATAGTATTTTATATCTTCTATTTTCCATTTTCAAAACACACGAGCTAGCTTTCCTTTATTGTTGATAATTTCACGACATTCCTATTTCAGATGTGAAGTCCAATTTCTATTCACTTCTTTTATAGGATGTTATTACTTTTTAATGTGTTACATATTTGTGCTTAAAAATACTTAAAGATATTTAGTTGAACACCCCATATTACATGTGCAACAAAGATTTGTATAAAAATTAAAACTATGCTTTTTTCTACATTCTGTATGTCTGGAATACACTACGACTTTTTTTCTTCTCAAGCGAGTTAAAATAAGTTCGCAACTGAGCAATCATAAAAATAAGGCATATATTAAATATTGATAAGTAATTATCAAACAAAAAAGGGAAAATTTTATTGTAAAAAAGAGTGTCTAACTAAAAAGAATGGTAGAGGGCCACCTCTGCGTTTAGTTCTGAATGTTGTGCACTGCACAACTCCAGGGAGCATCATTTAGACCAAAGCATGTGAGTGTCACCAGCCTTGGGCGGGACTTTTTTGCAACATCAGTTGTCAATGCAGAAATATTGCCAACATATTCCAGCTATTTTTCTATGGGAATGCAAAGAGTTTTGTTACAATTCAAAGTGCCCTCAAAAATCATCTTTAATGATCTTCGAGTTGGCCTCTCGGCCTCCCATTTTGCAAGCTTTTACTCATTCCTTACCAGCCTTTTCATGAAAGTTCAAAAGGAAGATAAAAACATAATTGTGTATCTTGGGCAAAACTCAGAAAAATCTTAATAAACCGCTATTGTATCGACAAGCTAATCAGAGCCCTGGACTATGCTCCATCCCGGGCACCAAAGGTCCCGGCAGGCCTGTTTCTGGACAGACCAGCTTCTCCTTCGTGCACCCGGCCTGGCCATCTCACCATTAAAATGAGCATTGGTCAACAGAACCTAAAAAGCATTTTTGGAATGACCTGGGCTGTGATTGAGGTGCAGTCTAAGTGTCTGTGAATAAAACTCCATACCTGTTTATCCAAACAAGAATGCAGCTTGCAGTTTTCCCTCGCAGCAGACAGAAGGAAAAAAACCCCAAACTGCATTTAGGAGGTGGTACCAATAGGGGAAAGCAGATCGCCTTTGGCAAGCACATGGCTCTCGAAAACACACCTGTTTCTTTGCTATTGATAGTGTGATTAATCGATCCCTAGAATCTGATTGAAAACATTGGGATATAAATCATACCATATGAGCAGTCCCGGAAGTCTCACTGCTAGTAATTCAAAGCATATTTCAACTGCCCCTGGCATGATTTCTGGATTAGTGTCACATATGGGTTCACAAGAAACAACAGGGGCTATTTGTTTATATGGTCACATTTCTACCCTTTATTTCACTTCATATTCAACTTGACACTAGCTATACATATCAATACACACATCAGTGTGGGTTTACATTGTGTTGTTTTTTTTTTGATCAGGTATTTGGGAACAACACATTGGTTGATTCACAAGTGAAGGAAAATTATAGGGATATTTTTATAACCAGAAAAATACATATAGTATTTATTCAGCGTGCTCACTGTCTGAACTTTTCCTCTAAGTGTTTTTTGTTTTCATCAGCAAGTTCATGGCTGAAATAGTCCATATTATTTCCAAGGCTCATATTTACTTGTCTGTCCTTTCAATCTCTCAGCACACATTTATTGAGCACCTACTATATGAAAAATGCTATTTTAAATGCAATAAATGACAATAGTGCCCGTCCCTAAGGATAATACAAGCTAGGAGGAAAATGAGAAGCATATAAATAACTGCAATATCAAACAGAAAGGCACAAGAGTGAGATCAAAGTAACACAATGGTCATACACACACACAAAAAAAAGACCATTTACAAATTGAGCAAAGACTTAAAGTCCTCAAAAAATTAAGTCTGCAGGAAAATTTTTTAAAAAAAAGAAAAAGAAATCATATGCATTGGAAGCATATATGTTAATATTATGGTAATTGCTTAGGGACTAGAATTTTCTCATATGATTTCATCTGATCCTCACCACAACACAGGAAGGAGGTTATATTATCCCCATTTTATAGATGAGGAAACTAGAGCACTCGGAGGTCAGCAGCACATCCCCCAGCCACTTCTTAAGCCCAGGGCCAAGTTTTAGAAGGCAGGAAAGCAGGTTATGCATAGATTGTGACCTTAGCACAAAAAAAAAATCATTTTTATCCCTTTGTATAACTGAAGCAGGTGTAAAACCTCTTATGTGGATCCTTAAGTGAATTTTGACTGACATATGTGTCTAAGCGCTCCACTAAAAGTTGCCAACCCGTATATATAAACTCAAAGGAGTCACCTAAACTTCCATGGGCCATAAAGAATTTAAGGCAATGTCCTTGCTTTCCTGACTCACGTAACTCTGGATGCCAGTGGTCAGCTGGGAAACTGAGAGAGGCAGTTCATAGCTATTTGAGTTCTGCTTTGGCTTTGTAGTTCTCAGGGAACTATAAAATATTTAGTCTGACTGAACTATTTCTTTGGCTACCACTTTCATCATTCCCAAGACGGTGACCATCAACAGTGACACATACACAAATAGATTTTCACCGACATATGTAGTCTTCAGAGCATTGCTATTAAGAAGCATATTAATGAAAAGGATAATTCACACTTTCTACACTTGGGGTGCTAACCGGAAGATATCATCTAACATTTGCCTTTTTTTCTGCATAAACTCATATCCATGGATAAAATAGTGATCTTAGACTTATCTATACATTTTTAAATTATCCCCTTTTGGAACTATGAAGATAACGAGAATAATGCTCCTTCTCAAAGCTGCATTTAATATTGTGGATCCATTTGCAATCACGTGTGTCTCTTAGGTCACAGAGATACAGGTGGTTTGCAGTCTAAGCTAAACTTCAAACTTCAAAGCACTTCGGGGTATCCAGACCCACCACACTGAGTCTGCATAGATAATAAGACTGCGGGTGAAGCTGCTGGTTCAAGGACTGGCCTGTGAGATCCACTATATTAAACCAACCTGGATAAGAAGGAATATTGGACTGAATAAAGAATCTTGACCCTGATCCTAGATCTGTCATTGTATTGCTATTTGACCTTGGGCAAGTCATTTAACTACTCTGAGATTTTGCTGCCTCACTAAAAGGCATGTTTAATTAAGTAACTTATAAAACAATCCCATATTGTCCCATAATTCTACAATGGATCCAGAAGACAGTCTGCTCTACCATGCAAACCAAACAATTTGAGGAATCCGTGATTGATAGCTAATATATTCATCATGTTTGTAGAAGGAAAAAAATGTTTTTGCTCCATATTGTCGGTCCTCCATAATGCCATGTGTATGTTCCTGCAAAACCATCATGCTATGCAAAATAGCGCAATAAAAATCACGTGGCCGTGGGAAAGCTGAGGGCACAATACTCAGAAGCTGCATCAGGGACTCAAAGAAAATAGAAACCTCATTAAAAGCAGCATAGTTTCATGCATATTAGATGGTTAAGAAACACATATATAATAAATATAGTACTTTCCTTTGAGAAAGATTAAAGTTTGCTACCCATGTGGGCTGGGGAGGACGGCGGCTAGTGAGGTATTGTGAGGTGTTGGAGGAGGGTTTTCTGAAATTCGACAGAAAGTTATAAGGGCAAATGTGCGGAGGTGGACCTCAGAGTCCCTAGGTCCAGAGTTAGCATGAATGCCACCATTAGGCAATCTTTAGCAGTCTTAAATCCATGCTATTCACCTTCTCTTCCTCTCCAAAATGATATCAGACACTGGATCACAATTTACCATTTAAAGGATTCCACTGGTTCTGTTCCACCACATTGTCTATATAGTATTGCATCTTAAGCAATAGAGTAAAGACAGCCTTTCCCAATAAACCAAATAAAGAGTTCAAATGCACTGATTATTTGCCTTTTGGGGAATCACATTTCTTATTACAAAGAAAAAAAAATTATTCTACTGTCAAAAGAATTAGGGAAACCCCCTAATAAAGATTCTGAAGATAGGTACAAATATTCTACATGCATCTATTCTAGCTATTTACAAAGAACAAAACTGACATCAACAAAAAATACCTTCATTTTAGGAGTTTATGGGTTAAAGGAAAGATCTTCTATAAGCTCTTCTCAGTTTGGTGATGAATAGACTTCACAGGACAGAAAGATACATTAACACCATCAATTATAATCTAAATTGCCATTTGAGACTTAGCCATGATAAGTAACCAAATGAAAATTTAAGGAAAACAAAATGAATTTTCAAAATTATATAGAGCTTTCTTATTCAAGTGAGGTTAATGTGAAAGTTCAGATTTAAACAAGTAAATAAGCATAAACCGGAAATCCGAATAAATCTACTAAGCAAACAGTACTTCCCTTATCATAAAAGAGTTTTTGACCAATAATATGTACATTATTTCTTTGGGTTTCAAATAGTACAGGCCAGTATAAAAGCAATCCCAAGTCCCTTCAGAAATGAAAGTGTTATTAAGAAAAGAAAATTTTACAGAATTTATAAAGGCTACAAGAAATGTTATTTCCTTGTTCTGAAATGTGTCAAATGATAGCTCCTACTTTAGAGGAATAAGTCAAGGAATACTTCAAAACTTGGGGGCCGGGATCATGGCTTTAGTGACAGAGTGCTTGCCTAGCATGTGTGAGGCACTGGGTTCGCTCCCTGGCATCACATAAAAGGAAGCAAATAAAATAAAAGTAAGGGAAAAAATGGGATTTAAAAAAATATATATTTCAAAACCTGTTCCACAATTAAAGCTAGAGAATAGGGATGTGATTGAGTAATAACCATATCCCCTCTCACCTAGAATCAGCAACACTTGCTGTTTTACCATATTTGCTTTAGCTTCATGTCATGATTTGGGTCTGGAAAGTCCTCCAAAGGCTCATAGGTTGAAGTCTCAGTCCCCAGTGCAGCAATGGTACAGGTGAGGCTTTGGGGCAGTTATTGGATCATTAGGGCTCTAACCTCATCGATGGATTGATCCATTGATACATCATAGCTGAATGGACTGCAAACAGGTGATGGAAACTGTGGGATGCAGGATCTAGTTGGAGATAGCAAGTCCCCGGGAGTGTGACCTTGGGAGTATATTTTGTCCCCAGAACTCCCCTTCCCTTCCTGCTACCTTGAGGAAAGCATCTGCGTTCTGCCAGGTCCTCTCCACCATACTGCTGTACCTCACCACAGACCCACAGCAATGGCCTCAGGCAACCATGGACTGAAACTTCCAATACCATGTGCCAAAATAAATCTTTCCTCCTTTAAGCTGATTTTCTCAGGTGTTTTGTCACAGCAATGGAAAGCTAACAATATGTATATATTTCCATTGTGTATGTATATTTATTTTTATATAGGAAATTTTCATCATATCTTTTAGCCTTATGTAGTTTCCCCTAAGCAATATTTTCCTAATTTCTTCTGTATAACCTTTCAGTAAATACTTGTACCTATTCAGTTCCATGTGCTGATGTGCAAACAAATTTTTTCTTCTGTTCTTAAAGGGCCTATGAGTCACTGAGTGAAGAAAAACCCCATGAAAAGTGAGATAAAGCTTAACATGTTAGTAGGTACTAGGACAGATTTATGTAGTGGATACCTGGGACGTGAGGATATAAGGAAGTGTTTACTTTAATTGGGGAGAAGTGGGGAGGCAACATCAGGAAAGAGACACAAAGAAATTCAATGGGATGTCAGCAATCGGCTTGCAGATTCAGCCTGGCAATGCACACTGTGTATGGAAGCAAATGATTTTATTTTTGTTTTTTCTTTCTCGGTTTCTGCAGTCTCTTCCACCTCTCAGATGCACATACTAAAGACCTCTATGTGTAGCTTCAAGACTTTCCTATTTGTGAGTCATGGCAAGTCAAGGCAAGACCGGTGTAGCAACAAACTTGACTATATCATTTGAAATCCCAGATCAGAACTGGACTCCCCTTGCGAACTTCAAAAACACTAACAGTAGTGTAGGTCCCACTCCTGGAGATTCTGATTTAATTGGTATGATGGGGAACTCCCCATCGAATTTTAACATGAAGCCAGGACCAAGAACCACTGATGTGATTCAACACGTTTAGAACGCATGTATAGGTCAGGTGGGGAATCTGGCTCCACGTGGGGCCTGGGAGCCTACATTTATAACAAGCAGCCAGGTAATATGCATGCTTCTTGTCTGAGGATCCCAATTTGAGCAGCAGGATTCAGGACCACAGTACCGATCACACTACTATTGCTGGTGTGGTCACGCGTCAGACAGACGTAGGGCTTCACTGGTGAGTCTGCCATGCCAAATCACTCCAAACTTCAAAACTAAAAGAAAAACTGTTTCTCAACTCATAATACTTTGGAAAGTGCATAAGTAGTGTTTTTACACCAATTAATTCTCCAATTATTTGTGCACATCAACTGGATGTCCCAAAATTTAATTCAAATGTGACGCTACTACCCAGAGGTAACACAATTGGATTCCACAATTGGAGGAAGGCTCATTCCCACAAGACACCCCCACACACACTTCCGACACCAATGGCAAGTAGCAGGTCCCCTGGTTCCCACAGCTTCCGTCCAGCATGGCTGCAAGTTGGAGGTTCCCGCGACTGCTCCTTGAGTTCACTAACTTGCTCTAAGGCTCAGAGAACTCGGGGAACTTTACTTACTATGACCACCTTATTGTAAGGGATGCAAATGAACCGTCAGATGAAAAGATACACAGAGAAAGGTCCAGAAGGGTCCCAAACACAGGAGCTTCTGTCCCCAAGGAGCTGGGAGGCACAAATCTCCCTGCACACAGGTGCAAATACCAGCCCCCAAGCCCTCCCAACCTTGGCCTTCAGCATTTTTGTGGAGGTCCCATTGTGCAGGCACAACTGATCAAAGAAACTCAGAAATTCTGGAGGAAGGGCACAGCACGCTGCATTTAATACCCACGAGAGGCCTATGAACGCTCAGATTTGAATCCAGGGACCTCCTCCAAATGTGGGGCACTTCCTTGCTCCCCTTTCTATGCTTCTGACCAACTATTACTCTAAATCAGGGAATCTAATGTGATTCCACATTAGAACCACTTAGCAAACCTTTGCAACATGAGGATGTCCCTTCCTGAATCTCTGGGAGTGGGGCCCAATTGTGACAATATTGTTGGTAAAGCTTCCTAGGATACATCTGGGGCTTGAAATCATTTTTTGGGGGGAACATTCCCCAGCTAATCTCTTGATGTAGACTCTTTCCCTTTGGCCAATCTCAATTCCTGGAATCCACCCATGAACCCATTTCCCAGATGATCCAATACCTCCCTCATGCTTTGTTGTTGATTGACTTCTGGACTCCCCGACTCAGTTTTTCTTGGTGAATAGTATAGGAACATGACTCAGGAAGGCTCAGAATCCTATCCACCTTCTTTGCTTCACCTAAGGTTGGTACCTCCCAGAAAGTAGAGTTTTTGTGGCCGACTCTTGGTGTACTTCCGGAGGGCTGCCTCCCTCTGCATTCTCTATGAATCCTTGACTGCTGCCTCCAATCTTACTGCTTTCCACTGACCCACGGGGCCATCTTCCTACATCTGTCATCACTCTGCATTTGTTTCAGTGTTTTTCCTCCCCTTGGCTAGGGGAGGAATTTTCTTCAAACTTCATGAGTTGGAAACTTAGCCCTACAGCAGTGCAGTTGAGATGGGACCTTCAGGAGTTGATTGAGTCCTGAGGGTTCTGCCTTTGTGAATGGGTTAACCCATTCATGGAGTCACGGATTCTTGGGTTATTATGGGAATGGCTTTTTAAAAAAGCAAGCTCTCTCTCTGCCACACTTGCTCTGTTTTTCCTTGTGATGCCCCCCACCATGTTATAATGCAGCAAGAAGGCCCTCACCAGATGCTGATGAGATGCCAGTACTATGCTCTTGAACTTCCCAGCCTCTAGAACTACAAGTAAACCTCTATCCTTTGTAAATTATCTGGTCTCAGGCACTTTGTTATAGCAACATAAAATAGACTAAAGACCTTCTTTTAGGCTGTAAACTATTTGAGAGAAGATAAATGTCTTTCTTAGACTTAGTCTTACACGATACCTAGATCATCTTGAGTATTTTTTAAAAGTTTGTGGAACAGAGGATCAACATGTCAGTGCTGACTCTCCACATATTGTTCATCAGAATGCTAGCCTTTAGACTATGTCTGGGTTTTTCACTGCTCTTCTTGGGTTCTCTTAGCCAGTAAATTTGCCCAGCTGATCTCCTGATCCAGAGTGAAAGATTAGCTGTGGCCCCACCTCTTTTGTGGAGCACTTCCTAAGGACTCAAAACATCTTTATCTTCTCTTACCCCAGTTGGGTTAAGAATAGGTACCCAGAAGAAGAGACCAATTCTCTATGTACATTTATCAGTTAGGCTCCTTTTCCATATGACAATATGATTCATTTTGACAAAATTCTAAAAGCTTGGAACATAATTTATTCTAATTCAGTCCCGAGCGTTTCCCTCCCCTCTACTCTGCTGATCTTTCTATTTACTTACAGGGTGTTTTATAATTAGTGTCTTACGGATGAACATGATGGTGAGATTTACTGTGGTATACTCATATATGAACCTAGGAAAGTCCGATCAGATTCATTTCACTGTCTTTTCCTACTCCAACCCACTTCCCTTCATTCATTTGACCAGTCCACTAATCTTTTTTCTATTCATTTCTTAATCCACCCCACCCCCTTATTTTGAATTATCTTCTGCATATCAGAGAAAACATCTGACCTTAAACTTTGGGAATTGACTTATTTCATTTAGCCTGGTAGTCTCCAGTTCCATGCAATTACCAGCATATGCCATAAAGTCATTCTTCTTTGTGGCTGAGTAATACTCCATTGTGTATATGTACCACAGTATCAATTCATCTGTGGAAAGGCACCTAAGTGGGCTCCTAGTTTGGCTCCTATTTTTCTATAAACATATGAGTGCATCACTGTAGTATGCTGATTTTAAATCCCTTAGGGTATAAACCAAGAAGTGAGATAGCTGGGTCATATGGCAAGAGTGGTTGCAGTACCACCAGCATTGTATGAGTGTACCTTTTCCTCCATCCTCACCAATATTTATTGTTGCTTGTGTTCTTGATAATTGCCATTCTGACTGGAGTGAGATGAAATCTCAGTGTAGTTTTAATTTGCATTTATCTAATTGCTAGAGATGTTGAACATTTTTTTCATAAATGTCTTGACCACTTGTATTTCTTCTTTTAAGAAGTTTCTATTTAGTTCCTTCGCCCATGTGTTGATTGGGTTATTTGGGTTTTTGGTGTTAAGAATTTTTCGATTTTTGTATATCCTGGATACGAATGCCCTATCTGAAGTGGCAAAGATTTTCTCCCATTCTGTGGGCTCTCTCTTCATGCCCTTGTTTCCTTTGCCTGAAGAAGCTTTTGGATTTGATTCTTTCCCATTTATTGATTTTTTAAATTTTGTGTGCATCACTTTAGGAGTCTTGTTAAGAAAGCCAGTTTCCTGTGCCAACATGCTGCAGTGTTGGGCCTGCATTTTATTCTAGCAGGTGCAGGGGTTCTGGTGCAATACCTAGGTGTTTGATCCAATTTGAGTTTGGTTTTGTGAAAAGTGGGAAATGGGGGTTAAATTTCATTCTTCTACATATGGATTTCCAGTTTTCCCAGCACCATATATTAAAAAGGCTGTTTTTTCTTCAATGTATGTTTATGGCATCTTTGTCTACTATGAGATATCTGTATTTATGTGGGTTTGTCTCTGGGTTTTCTCTTCTATTTCATTGATCTTCATGCCTGTGTTGGCGCCAACACCACGCCGTTTTTGTTACTATAGCTCTGTAGTATAATTTGAGGTCCAGTATTGTGATGGTGTCTGCTTTGTTTTTCTTGCTAAGCATTGCTTTGGTTATTCTAGGACTCTTGCTTTTGCAAATGAATTTTATAACTGCTTTTTCTAGTTCTGTGAAGAATGTCATTAGAATGTTGATGGGAATTACATTGAATCTGTATAGCACTCTGGGTAGTAGAGCCATTTTGACAATATGAAATCTGCCTATCCAAGAACATGGGAGGTCTTGCCACCTCCTAAGGTCTTCTTGAATTTCATGCTTTAGAGTTCTATGCTTTTCACTGTAGAGGTCCTTCCCCTTTCGTTAGATTGATTCCCAATTTTTTTTTTCCTTTTTTGAGGCTATTGTGAATGGGATAGTTTTCCTAATTTCTTTTTCAATGGATTCATCATTGGAGTCCACGAATATGTTTGGTTTTGTATCTGGCTCATGTGCTGCATTCATTTATGAGTTCAACATTTTATGGTTGAGTTTTTGGGGGTCTCCTAAATATAGGATTATGTCATCAGCAAACAGAGATAGTTTGAGCTCTCTTTTCCTATTCAAATCCATTTAGTTTCCTTCTTCTGGCTAATTGTTCTGCCTAGAATTTCAAGGACTTTTGAATAGGAGCAGTAAAAGTGGGCATCCCTGTCTCCTATTTTTCTCCATTCAGAATAGTGTTGGCCTTGGGTTTGTCATATACACCCTTTAAAATGTTGATGTAAGGAACTTCTACCCCTAGTTTGTCTAGTGTTTTAAAAATGAGTGGGGTACTGTACTTTGTCAAATCCTTTTTCTCCATCTATTGAGATAATCATGTGATCTTTGTCCCTAAGTCTATTTACAAGGTGAATAACCTTTCTGTATGTTAAACCAACCTTGCATCCCTGGGACAAAACCCATTCGATCACAATACACTGTTTTTTAATGTGTTTTCATGTGAAGTTTGCCTGTATTTTATTAAGAACTTTTGTATTTGTGTTCATCAGGGATATTGGTCTGAAGTTTTCCTGCCTTGATGTGTCTTTGTTGGGTTTTAGTATCAAGGTGATACTGACTTTATAGAATGATTGTGGCAGTGCCCCCTCCTTTTCTATTTCGTGGAATAATTTGAGGAGGGTTGGTATTAGTTCTTCTTTAAAGTTCTGATAGAACTCAGCTGGAAACCCATCCATCCTGAGCTTCTCTTTGTTGGAAGGCTTTTGGTGGCTGCTTCAATCTCATTACTTAAAATTGATCTTTTTAAGTTTTCTATATCCTCCTGGTTCAATTTGGTTGAGTCATATGTCTGTAGGAATTTATCAGTATCTTCAAGATTTTCTAGCTTATGGAAGTACAAATTTTGGAAATAGTTTCAGCTGATCCTCTGGATTTTAGTAGTATCCATCGAAATATTTCCTTTTTCATCTTGGATTTTGATAAATTTTTTCCCTCTTTTTTTTGGTAGTTTGGCTAAAGTTTCATCAATTTTTTATCTTTTCAAAAAATCCACTCTTTGTCTTGCTGATCTTTTGTATCTTTTTTTTTTTTAATCTCAATTTTGTTGGTTTGGGCTCTGATTTTAATTATTTCCTGTCTTTTACTGATTTGGGTGTTGGTTTGTTCTTTTTATGTGGCCTTGGGATGTAATGCTAGATTTTTTATTTGCTATCTTTCTATTCTTCTAAATGTATGAGATCAATGCTATGAACTTTCCTCCCAGAACTGCCTTCATACTGTCCCAGAGGTTTTGATATGTTGTATCACTATTCTCATTTATTTCTAAGAATTTATTTCTCCCTTGATTTCTTCTGCTATCCATTCATGTTCAAAAGGTCATTATTTAATCTCCAGGTGTTAGAGTTGTTTCTGTTTCTATCTCTATTTTTATTCCATTATTGTCTGATAAAATGTGAGGTATTAGCACTGTTTTTTGTTTTTTGGGTTTTTTTTTTTATTTGCTAAGATTTGCTTTGTGACCTGAAATCTGGTCTATTTTAGAAAATGCTGCATATGCTGGTGAGAAAAAAGTTAATTCAGTTGTTCATGGATGAAATATTCTATAGATGTCTGGTAGGTCCACATTATTGTGTGTTTTAGTTTTAAAGAAGTTTTATTTAGTTTTTGTTTGGATGATCTATCTAGAAGTTTGTTAAAGTTACCCAGTATTATTTTATTGTGGTCTATTTTATTCTTAATATTGAGAGGGGTTTGTTTGATGTACATAGATTCTCTGTTGTTTGGGGCATAAATATTTATGATCATTATATCTTTTTTGATGTATGATTCCCCTAAGCAGTATGAAATGACTTTCTTTGTGTCTTCTGATTAATCTAGGATTGAAATACACTTTATGTGATATGAAAATAAGAATCTTTCCTTATTTACGAGACACATAAGACTGGCATATTATTTTCCCATCCTTTCACCTTCAGTCTATGGATGTCTTTGCCTGTGAGATGAGTCTCTTGCAGACAGCACATTGTTGGGTACTGTTTTTTAATCCAATCTGCCAACCTATGTCTTTTGATTGAAGATTATAGGCTGTTTACATTCAGTGTTATTATTGGGAGGTGATTTATTATTTCTTGCCAATTTTATTTATTTCTAATGTTTAAGTTGGATTTGATTCTACCATAATTGACTATTGTAGTATAATTTCTCTGTATGCTGGTTTTCATTTCTTCTTCATAAAATATTTTATTGACTATGTCTTGTAGTGAAGTCTTTCTTACTGTGAATTCCTTTAGCTTTTGTTTATCATGGAAAATTTTTATTTCATCTTCAATTTTGAAGCTTAATTTTTCTTGGTAAAATATTCTTCACTAGCATCCATTTTCTTTCAGAGATTGGTATGTTATTCCCTCCTGGCTTTTAAAGTCTGGGTTGAGAATTCAATTGAAATTGGATTGGTTTACCTCTAAATGTAATCATTTTTTTCTCTTGCAGCTTTTAAAATTCTATCCTTATTTTGTTTGTTAGACATTTTCATACTAATGTGTCTTGGAATGAATCTATGGTAATTTTGTATATTTGGAGTCCTCTATGCCTCTTGTATTTGAGTTTTCATTTCATTCTGAATGTTTAGAAAATTTTCTGATATTATTTCATTAAAAAGATTGTGAATTCCTTTATTTGTATTTAAGAACCTTCATCTATCCCAATGAATCTTAAATTGGCCTTTTAATGTTATCCCAGATTTCCCAAATAATCTGTTCCTGGTCTCTTAACAGCATCTCTTTATGCTCAACTTTATTTTCAAGAATATACTTTGTCCTCAAGGTCTGAAAATATCTTCAAAGTGGTCTAATCTACTGGTGATGCTTTCCATTGTTTTTTGTTTGGTTTATTGATTATTTCATTTCAAGGATTTCCATTTGGTTCCTTTTCAAAATCTCTCTTTATTAAAGTGATTGTTCACTTCCTGTATTTTCTCTCTTATTTCACTCTTTACATCTTCTTTTAGCCCATAGGAAAGTTCAACTATGAACTTTTGAAATTCCTTCTCTGACATTTCCACCACTGTGGTACCAATGAAGTCTGTTGCTGAAGCATCATCAGCTGCTTGGGATGGTTCATTCCCTTGCTTTTTCATATTGTTTGTATGTCTGCCCATCTATCAGTATAATTCTGATTTCTTCTATTAACCCAAAGCTCTTAAGAAAATGAAGCTCATAAAGTACTTTGGGTGAATATCAAGATAATGATATTTTAAGTCAATGTGTGACCTCTGCTGATCCCATTATTAGCAACACTTTAAGAGATGCCATTGAGCCCTATTTACTATGATCACTTCAGAGCCAAGCCTCATTCTATTCAACCTTATAAGAAAAAAAAAAAGTTGTTGCAATTGTTCTCTAAGTTTCCTCAAATTCAGGTATAAACCTATAATAAAGTTCTGGACTAGGTAAAAGAAAAAAAAAATGTATGTGTGTGTATATGTGTGTGTGTCTGTGTGTGTGTGTGTCTGTGTGTGTGTGTATATATTTATTTAAATTTAATAAACTTACTATGTAACCTTACTGAGGTCTAAAAGGGAAAAGGAAGAAAGCTTTGGCAAAAAAAAGGAGAGGAAAAAAGAAGATATAAAAGAACAATTTATATCAAGGTAGAAAGGAGAAATAAAGAAAGAAAGAAACGAGATCAGCATCAGATAATGCAAAAGGATAAGGAGCAGGTATAACCTAGAGCTAGGTAAACAAAGAGAGGAAGGTTGATTCTAATTAATGCTTTAAACCATTAGATGAAATACATTCAAATGGGTAAAAGGTACAATGTTGGCTATTAGGTCATTCAAGTTAAGGAGTTATTTATATGATCAGTTGTTTATAGTATGCCATGTCTAGGTGAAGAAAATTCTTGTCGAATCTTGGTTTGGATTTTGTTATGGGTTCGACATTTAGCAGCTGTTCATGGGTCTTCGGCTGTGGCTCTCTCCTGAGTTGCAGGGGCATAGGAGCCAATTCCCTGTTTGCTATGAACCTCCTACTAGCAGCTTCTGGTTTGTCAGCTCAGGGGCCTGCAGCTGACTGCTGAGAGGGTGCAGTGTTGTGGGTTGGCTGTTTCTATTGTGTGCAGTAGTTCAGGATGCAGGCTCCCGGGTGATTGCCATGGTCAATGTGTACCTGCTCCCCTCTGCAGGACCCTTTACGCAGTGGTGAAGATCCTGTTGGCGGTCCGTGAGAGCAGGAATTCTGGTTGTGGGTTTTCTGTGGGTGTCCTGTGGTGCATAAGTCTTCGCTGCTCTCTGAGGTACTGTCGCGAAGGGTCTCCAGTGGTTTGTCTAGACTCTGGTTTCCACTGCCCCAACTTGTGAGTGGTGAGTGTTGACTCCCTCTGTTTACTATGTCTGATGTGAGGTCCTGCAAGTATCCAAACAATGCCTTGTCGCTTGCCAATTGTAATCACTGGGTCAGGCTTTGCAATGCATAGGGATGGGATCAGCCCCTTCCTGCTGTGTAGACTTGGGTAATTTCCTCCTGGGTCTCTCTCACTGAATATTCAACCCACAGGCAGAGATGATCCTTTAACTCCTTTTCAAAAAATAAAGTGACATCATAGAATGACCATCTTTTCTTTTCCCTTCCCCGAGAGCCCATTAAGCGTTTTGCAGTAACTAGGATCCATGCTTACCAGTAAGATTATTAGATCTGGAAAATTAGGACAGTCTTCTCTGTGTTTTAACGAAATTCTATTTGATGGGAAGAATTCCACAAGTGGATGCCTATTGTAAGTTAATTCATCACTTGCTTTCAAAATATGACTTTTTTACAAGTATGCCATTGGTCAGATTAAGGGCTCCCTTCTCATTGCAGGGATAAAGCTAGAATCCATTTTATTTCTTTAAGTGACTTGGTCTTTGCACATCCTAGTGACTCATGAATGAAACAGACCAGCCCTGAGGTCACTGTCTGGCTTGACTCCCAATGGCACCCACAGGTTCCTGGTGCAATGGCTCTATCTTGTGCAGCCAAAGGAGGCATCAGTGAGCCTCGGTAAGCACAGAGGTATCAGTACACACCTTTATGAAGCAGGTAAAGATAGCTCTAACCCACACCGACAGCAGCCAGGCACTCAAGAACCAGAATACACACAC
Source organism: Ictidomys tridecemlineatus (assembly GCF_052094955.1). Taxonomy (NCBI): domain Eukaryota; kingdom Metazoa; phylum Chordata; class Mammalia; order Rodentia; family Sciuridae; genus Ictidomys; species Ictidomys tridecemlineatus. The sequence goes on from NC_135484.1 coordinate 142,528,905, forward strand.
ACACACACACACACACACACACAGCTTATCCGAATAAGTAGCTAAGAGCCAATCAAGTTCTTTCATTTCAAGCCTAGCTTTCTCTAAATTCAAAGTGCCCTGCTAAATCATACCAACCAGCTTTGTAGCGAAAACCTTCAGGTTTTAATTACTTTAAGGGAAAAACGTCTGGTATGCAAAGGAAGTCTCCTTACAAGCTAGCATTTGTTTGGGGGGTGTGAGAAGTCCCAGGAATGAGGCTATCTTGGGGATCCCTGACAAAATCAAATGTCTCTTCATCCTTCCGAGTGACGAGGCTGGTGATCCACATAATTAATATGAGCTCGCACAGAAGTAAACACAAAACCATTAAACAGGAAGCCTTTAACCAGGCGGCACACAGGGTGGGGTGGGGGCAGAGGGTGGGAATTAATGGGTAACGGAGTCTGAGAAGCAGGGGGTACATTGTCTGTCATTCTGAAGCCAACTTCTGTTTCTTGCCTAAAACCAAAGAGGTTTTAAAAGATTTATCTCCACAGCATCACAGGCAAGGTGGTTTGCAGCAGGTATCATACAGAAAATATTGACATTCTGGTAGTGACAGCCTGGTCAGCAATATGTAAGATAGCAAACAGAAAAACAGTGTTGTAATAAAATCACAGTTGAACAGTCTGTACTCATGAAAGACTAAACTTGGAGGAACAGCAAATAGAAAGCTAGTTCTGATGTAGTGGCAAGAGGGAATGAGGGTAGGGGTCCTTATCTACGTTTGAGATCCTAACAGGGGTCAAGCCCCATGCTGAGTGCAGGGAACATGCTATCTCATTTAACAATAAAAATAGCATCAAAGGTCAACTCTCTAAAATCGTCACAAAAATATTATTATTTTTGCAGAACATACAGGGTTACTAAATGGGAAATATTAAGCAACTGAAGCTCTAGATAGGGAAGAGTCTCATTTCCAAAGGATAAATTACACTGAAAGAAGAGAACAAGTAATACCTATAGAATCTCTTGCTTAAAGCCTGTTGGTCTAGAAATTATTAAATTATGCTCGCTTTCCTTTTAATGTTTCAGTTATGATATTAAGATAAAAGGAAAAAAAATTAAAATCTACTCTGCAGTTTTCTGCACTGGGAAAACAAGTTCCGATAGGATGTAAGAGTTATGTTCAGATATTACCCGTGGGCCCCACATAGTTCAGACTTTATTTGCAATAAGTCTGCAACAGTCCAAGTTCAAGTTCCTACTGCAGAGCTTGACTGTGGGCTGTGGGAAAACACAGAGGCCACCCTCACCCTCAGGTGAGCCAGAGAGGAGTCCAGTCTTTCCTTGCCTGAGAAAGGAAGATTCACACCTTTGGCAGAGAACTGAAGACAGTGAGTAATACTGTATTTTAGGAACCTCAAAAGAAACACCCAAACCCCTTTGGCTGTTGTGTCTCATCGTCTCCTGGAACTTCTTCTATTGCATCATATTAAAAAAAAAAAAAAGTTAGGCAAGACCGAGCACATGGAGAAGAGGCAGCTGGTAATTTTGCTATTGTTCTAAAATACAGCCTTGGAGGAAGGTACTGAATCATAACCCCACTTCACAGGTGAGGACACACAAATTAGTTGAGGCTGACTTCTTCAATAGGCAGGAGTTGAACCCAGGTAATTTAGTCTCGCGTGTAAATTAAACCAAATTTGGCCTGGGGAGGCCTCTGTACCGGGTCCTTAAGTAAATGCAACCTAACTTGCCACACAGAGCGTGTACTTTTGTAACAATGGCTAAGTCTCAACCAATCGCAGAAGCTTAGCTTGTCAGTCACAGGCAGCCCTGTGTTGAAACTGTGTTCCAACAAGGCAAGTGCTTCAAACTTGTTCTGGTTCTCAGACCTGCCCCATTTGTGAATGGTTTGCTTAATTAAACTCTATTAAAATGATTTGAAGTTTTCTTTTAACACATGTATGTGCTCTTTGCATTTCCCCACCCTGGCATGTAGGTGGGATCGGTCAGATATGGATGACTGGTGCTCCATAGCGAGTCCAGAAGCCACAAGCCAACGGAAGATCAGACAGTGAAACACAGGACTCAGGCAGCAATTCCTAGTTAAATAGCTGACGGTCAATTAGGAAAGGAATGTTCCTTACTACCAGAACCATGTGGAGGAATGCAGAACGGGTATTTCATTCCTTCCTGAAACTTCAGAATTTCCAGCTAATCTTTTATCATCATTATTATTATTACTGTTTTATTATTATTTTCATTATTACTATATTCTTTATTAATAAAAATCTATTCTTATACCTGAACCAGGTAGACCAAATTGACGTTTCCCTTCAAGATCCTACTGCACATGCTACAGATACTAACTAACTTTCTAGAAATGGGCTGAACACAATTAAACAATAAGCCCTTTGGATTTAATGCTGATTAGGAGCCCACTTTCCTAACCCTAACTGGAAGTCCTCATGAAGAAAATGACCTAAGGTGAAATCACTACTACTATGAGTTATTTTTTTTTCTTTTCTTCTTTTTCTTTTCTTTTTTTTTTTTTTTTGGTGGTGCTGGGGATTGAACCCAGGGCCTTGTGCATGGGAGGCAAGCACTCTACCAGCTGAGCTATATCCCCAGTCCAGTGGGGATAGGAAGTACAGCAAAATAAATTAGACACTAGTATTGCTGCATTGGTCATACAGTATATGACTGTATGACCAATGTGATTCTGCAACCTGTACACTCAGAAAAATGAGAAATTATACCCCATTTTATTCAAATGTATGATATGTCAAGATTATTGTACTGTCATGTGTAACTAATTAAAACAAATTTAAAAAATTTTAAAAAAAGAAATCACTACTACTATGTTTTGAATTTCATTTTCATGTTTTCTTAATCGACATATAAAAATGCATGCACTTCTAAGGTATGGTGTGATCATTCGATATATGTATACAATGTGTAGGGATCAAATCAAGGCAATTATCATTTCCCTCACCTTACACATTTAATATTTCACCGGGAACTTTCCAAATCCTTTCATGTTCTTCATCATGAAGTACGGTCACCCTTTTGTGCTATGGAACATTAGGATTCATTCCTCCTGATTTTTGTACCTGTTATTCACTCTCCCTTCATTCTTCTTCCCTGTATTCCTTGCAGCCTCCACTAACCCTTCTTCTACTCTCTACTTCTATGAAATTAGCATTTCTACCTTCCATGTGCAGAACCTGTCTTCCTGTGCCTGACCTATTTCGCTCAACATCCCCCAGCTCCATCCATGTTACCACAAACGACAGGATTTCATTCCTTTTGTGGCTAAGTAATATTGTTTGGTATATATACACCATGTTTTCTTTATCCATTCATCTGCTGATACCTCAGTTGATTTCATATCTCTGCTACTGTGAAGAGTACTGCAACCATTGTAACAATTCAGGTATCTCTTTGATATATTGATATATATACCTAGTAATGGGATAGTTGGATCATATGGTAGTTCCACTTTTAGTATTTAGACTTCTGTCTGAGAGAAGATCTGAAATATATTTTCCCTCAGTAAATGCCTGTGCTTCCTCATTCTTATATTTTCTCATTTTTTTAATAATAAAGGTGTAAAAGCGGGGTAAAAGATAACCTCAACTAACTTAGAAAAGCTCAACACAAATGTAGAAAGCTGGATGGAATCTTCTCATGTAGCTTGCATGCTGCAAGGTCATTATCTTTGCTCCAAAATTAAGAAAGCATGTTTTATTGTCTGAAATAAATACAACTAATTCTTAAACTATAAAACAGCTTTAAAGCCATTTCAAAGGCTTGACAAGTTTAACCAAACTTCTTCAAACTCTTCTGTCACCCAAAGAGCATGCAACACAACAGGGGAACAAAATGTGCATAAAATGATTCATTCAATAAGTGCAATTGGCAAGACCCTTAATCCACCACCTCACAATGCTGGGGCACACCCTCCCAACAAGGCAGATGAGAAACAGGAACAACGTGGAGAGGTTTTGTTCATGCAACACATCTGTTCCCTGAGTTGGATCTTGTTTTAGACTTGGGCATAACAAGTTTTGATTGTCTTTATGCACAGTGACAGCAGTGTAATGAATGTTGTTTGAACATGAATTGTGTAAATACATAGACATGTTGATTTGGGAAGAGAAAACAAAGCATGTGAAAATTGGCAAAATACCCATTTTAAGAATTATAGATACTCCTCTTAAGGCAAGCACTCCTCTGGCAGACCACCCACGAGACTCCATTAAAATCTAAACAACATGATAAAGAGACAATGTTCTCCAGCCAGTTCAATTCCTGAAAGTATTAACTTTAAAAAGCCCTTAGCTTAATCCAGTGACCTTAAAATATCTCCTGAATCTGCAGACCCTTTTGTGTACTTAATGGAGGTCCCCTTTCATACATAACATACATGAAATGAACTGGGAGAATTAGAAAAAGCTATTAATAGTACTAGTTGCTAATATTTGCAGGGCACTTTCTATGCACGAAATAAAAGTGTTATAGTACTACCTAATGCAATCCCATCATCAGCCCTAAAATATAAATATTAAGTGAAATATGTTCACATTTATCATATAAAGCAAGCCTAGGATACTGAATAAATTGAATTAAGTCAAGTAGCAAGATTCAAACTCAGACTCCTCTGATTCTGGGACATTTTTCTTTTCACTATAATGTCATGACATGTAGTATTTCTCCAACAGTAGGTATAATTAGCTCGCCATGAATCAAACTCATTATTAACAATAAAAAGAAAAACATATCCCCAAAATAAGGATTCAATTCCCAGAAGAAATTTCAATGACATAATATACCAAGGAAACAAATAAGCAAATTAAATTGGGCAAATGTGCACTTAATTTAAAAGAGACAGAAAAGAGGAAAACATCCAAGAATAATTCAAAATAAATCTCTTAAACAATGAAGAAGTAATGGGTAGAGTGATCTGAGTGTTTTCTTTCTTTGGAGTGAATTGTCTGCAGAAGTCAGAAGTCTACATGCTCTAAAGAGGGTCTAATTAAATATGGAGAAATGCTCTTTGCTCCTGTATTTCCTTGATGATCCTGGCTGCTTGTGATCATGCATCTTGCTTTCCATCTGCACTTAGTATCTGAATGATACTTAACATTGTATCATTAATTCCTCTTTATATCCTTACCTCCTTTGTACCTCTTTGTAAGTCCCATATGCTTTGCACATAATAAGTGTTCAACTAACTTGGTTAAATTCAGGGGAAGACTTTGGCCACTGAGATTTGGACTCACCAAGTCTGACTAAAGGGTAGCATAATGTTTATTATTACCTCTGCAACCTTCAAGTCTTTTTGCAATGCAACTTGTATTTTCAGCAGGAAGGAGCCAACACTTTGTAAACAGACCCCATCCCTTTGTTCTTTAAAGGAAGCTCATTGTATTTGCAAGCAACAGGTGCAAGTGAATATGAATTCTATATGAAGTACATTTCTTAGTTGTTGTATTTCATTTTAGTTTGTACCATGCAAAAATTCACCCAGGACCCTCTAAGCAGCACAGCACATTATGTGATCCACTGCAATCTGGGAAAGACTATGACAGGATCAGTGGAGAAAGAACAGTGGAAACTTTACCATAAAGAATAAATAAGGGTGGGCACTTAACTCAATGGTAGAGCATTTGCCTGGCATGTGCAATGCCCTGGTTCCATCGCTAGCATCACCAAAAAAAAAAAAAAAAAAAGAAACAAGGAATAAATCAGAGCCACTAGGAAAAATTAAAATAAAACAGGCCAAAACAAGAGGAAGGATGAGTGGAATGGAACAAGACTTTAAGATGTGTAAGTTAAGATTTAAGATGATCTATAAACATTTATTGAGTGACTGAAGGAATGAATGCATAAAATCAGGGCCCCTGCACTTCAGTGCACTTGAGAGAGCAGACGCATAATGACAGGATAGTAAAAGGGGACTGAAGGTCAGAGTTAAGAGGCACTTAAGGGATACAATTAAGCTGAAGCAACCAAGTGTTGTGTGGGAGCCGTGCAGAAAAACTGAACATTGTGTTGCGCTGCCTTTGAAAACTCCCAAGAAGTTTTGGCCAATGCTGGAGACCAAGCAATGTACCAAAGAGAGATGGCCACGCTGTGCCTCTCAGAATCATCCAGGTGTCTGGGTGGAAAAGGGTGCACGGCTCAGCAAACTCTTCCACCAGCTGTCTCCATGTGTGCATCCTGAAGCTGCCAAACTGCACAGGAATGGCCTTGGCCTCTGCAGACGCACAGGCGCAGTGAGCCTCTGACTACCCAGATGTGCTGTGTTTGCACAGTATTCACGGTGGCTAGAGGGCAGCTAACTTCCTCCTAGGATGCTGGGTGCACCAGCTGCTGGTGGCTGCTCCAGAATCAGATAGGTTCTGCCCTGTAGTTCTTAAATGTTGCCTGCTTTTAAAAGGCACAGCCTCCAAATAATGCAGGAGCTAACATGTTTGCAGAGGAAATGCTCTTGCAATATGAAAACGAGCAGCTGGATATCCAACTGTGTAAAGAAATACAGAGGGCTCTTCTTTTCCTCCAATGGATATTACTCACCCGGGTTTTATAGAGTCGAAAGCATATGCTTAAGTATAATTACTCAACAACTCAGACCCATTTCCACATCACAACCAAATAAATAGGATATTCAGTTCCACCTAGGTGGTGACTATGTGACTCTTTTGCCTGGGTAGTCCTGATGAATACTATAAACCATGGGCTGTGGAGGTAACATTTTAAAATCAATTTGTAAAATGAAATGTTTAATGCATACAAATGATGTTTAACACTATATGTAGAGCAGATAAAACAAATGCCAAATAGCATCATTCAGATTAAGAAAGAACATCATCAGTACAATCCAAGTCCTGCCCACCCCTCCTCATTTGTAGCCCCTGCAAGTAGCTAAATAATTTTAGAGGTCCAGTGCAAAACGCTGAATTCCTTTTTCAGAATTACTAAGTATTTCAAGATGACATCAGCAGAACATGAAACCATCCCAGGGTCCTTCTATATGCAAGGCCTTGTGAAACAGGTCACAGACCCATGAAATGAGACCTAGGAATCCCCTTTGTGACCACCCAGATAGAAATTGCTACACTAAACTTTCTAGACATAAATTCCATACTTCTGGTTGGCTTTACTGCGCATATTGTAATTAAATACAGCATGTTTGAAATTTATGAACATGCTATAAATCTAGTGTCATGTTTCTGAGATACGTTTATTTGTGTTGATCTGTGAGGTTGTCATTCATTTACTTTCATTGCTCATACCAATTATTAATGCATCACAATGCATTAATGAATATTTCCCAATTGAAGAACGTACACAGTGTGTACAATTTCCTGGTTTGTTTCTATAAGAGATAACAATTCTAAAGACATTTTTGCACATCTAGTACACATGCTCAGAATGCTCAGTGTGGTTTTTATCAACAACATAGAACTGCATTTGGTTTTGTTACTGCCTTGACAGTCTGTCTTATTACTTCTGAAATTGGTCCACTTATATTTACTGTGAACACCAATTTGGATTCATTTCTAATCTTTTGTCCTGTGTTCTATCTTTCTTTGTCTATGTTACTTTTCTCCCCCTTCCTCCATCCCTCCCTCCCTCCCTCTCTCCTCTCCCTCTCTCTCTCCCTCTCTCTCTCACTCTCTCTATCCTAAGTTAGGTTGATTTTTATTGCAACTTTTATCTGCTACTTTCATTTTTTTTTCCATTCTGCCCCTCAGACCAAAGTCTCAGGTTAATTATCTTAATCTCTCCCAACCAAACAAGGAAGAAGATAGACTGTTCTAGCTCTTGCCACCCTCCTCCAAACTTATAAGCTGTTGTCCTTCAATATTTTGGATCTTGCTTATTGTTTTGCTCTACAGCATAGACACTGTTGCTATTACTTGATATTCTCAGTGATTACTTATTCATTTCTTTGTTCATATTTCTTCTTGTGGTTTAGACACTGCATCTAGAGCCACTTATATATCTCCAGAAGTATAGATTTCAGAAGCTTACTTAATCAGTTTTTAAAGCAGTAGGCACACAGTTTTCATTTATCTATAAATATATTTTGTATTGGTTCTTGAAATCCAGTTTTTTCTTGCTAAACAATTTAGGATTGACAGCTACTATAGCTCAACATATTGCTATTAGTTGAATGGTTGTTCCTCTCCTCTCCTTGAATAATTTTGGTAAAAGACCTCTACAAGGAAAACTACAAAACACTAAAGAAAGAAACTAAAAGAAGACCTTAGAATATGGCGAGATCTTCCAGGCTCTTGGATAGGCAGAATTAATATTGTCAAAATGGCCATACCACCAAAAGCATTATAGAGATTTAATGCAATTCTTATTAAAATCCCAATGACATTCTTCATAGAAATAGAAAAGGCAATCATGAAATTCATTTGGAAAAATAAGAGACCCAGAATAGCCAAAGCAATCCTTAGCAAGAAGAGTGAAGCGTCACAACTACGCTACAGAGTCATCATAACAAAAATGGCATAGTATTGGTACAAAAACAGATACACAGACCAATGGTACAGAATAGAAGACACAGAGACAAACCTACATAAATACAGTTATCTCATACTAGACAAAAGCACCAAAAACATACATTGGAGGAAAAAAAAATGCCTATTCAACAAACGGTGCTGGGAACACTGGAAATCCATATGTAGCAAAATGAAATTGAACTTCTATCTTTCACCCTGTACAAAACTCAACTAAAAGTGGATCACAGACTTGGGCACTAGAACAGAGACCCTGTGCCTAATAGAAGAAAAAAATAGGCCCAAATCTTTATTATGTCAGCTTCCTTAACAAGACTCTTAAAGCAAGAAGTAAAATCAATAATCAATAAATGGGATGGATTCAAACTAAAAAACTTCTTCTCAGCAAAGGAAACAATCAATAACATGGAGAGAGAGCCTACAGAATGGGAAAAGATCTTCACCACACGTACATCAGATAGAGATATATAAAGAACTCAAAAACCTTAACACCAAAAAAACCAAATAACCCAATCAATAAACGGGCTAAGGAACTGAACAGACACTTCACAATTAATAAATACCACTGATCAACAAACTTATGAAAAAATGCTCATCATCTCTAGTGATTAGAGAAATGCAAATGAAAACTACTCTTAAGATTCCATCTCACTCCAGTCAGAATGTAAATTACGAAGAATGTAAGCAACACGAAGTGTTGGTGAGGATGTGGGGGGAAAGGTACACTCGTACATTGATGGTGGGCCTGCAAATTGGTGCAACCACTGTGGAAAGCAGAACGGAGATTCCTCAGAAAACTTGGGATGGACCCACCTTTTGAGCCAGTTTTCCCACTCCTCAGTTTATATCCAAAGGACTTAAAATCAGCATACTACAGGGATGCGGCCACACCAATGTTTATAGCAGCTCAATTCGCAATGGCTAAACTATGAAATCAACATAGATGACCTTCAACAGACGAATGGATAAAAAATTGTGGTACATATACACAAGGAAATATTACTCAGCTTTAAAGAAGAATGAAATTATGGCATTTGAAGGTAAAAGGATGGAGCTGGACAATATCATGCTGAACAAAATATGCCAAACCCAAAAACTCAAAGGCCGAATGTTTTATCTGATAAGTGGATACTGATCCATAAGAGAGCCCCCTCTTTGGACTTTGGATTGTGCAGAGGGGAGTGAAGGGAGGGGAGGGGTTGTGGAGTAGGAAGAACAGTGGAATTATTACCCTATATACACATATGATTACACTACAGGTGTTACTCTGCGCCATGTATTGCCAAAGGAAGGAGAAGTTGTGCTCCATTTGTGTACAATGTGTCAAAATGCATTCTACTATCATGTATAACTCATTAGAACAAATTTTTAAAATTAAAAAAAATCTCTTTGTGTTTGATATTGCTCAGTGTCACTGTAAGGGGTATAAGGGCAGATATCATTCATTTTTCTTGGTTAGAATAAATTATGTATCTCATCTCTGATTCATATAAAAAAAAACACCTCAGTCACTATCTATGTGACTATTACCTCTCCACATTCTCTGTTATCCTCTGGAAATCAAATTTTAAATGCTACATCTTATTATATCCTCTATGTCTCTTATGCTCAATTTTCTGTTGTCAGTCTCCTTGTCTTTGGGCTATATTCTGGTTTATTTCTCCACATTTATCTTCCTACTTACTGATTCTCCCTTTGTCTGTGTCAAATTACTGCTACATTATTCATGTCATTTTACTATAGCAAATATAGTTTTAATTTTTTTTAATTATGGTTTTAATTTTTAATATCATTTAAATTTTTAACTAGAAAGTTAAAGAGGTATGTGGCTATTGCTCCAAGTTGAGCAGTTGACCCTGGTACCAAAGGAAAACTTCTGGGGCCTGGGTTGCTGAGAAATGGGGTCACCTGACTATCCTATTTGTCCTCGATTCACCCAGGGAGGAAGAATACATCAATCATGTCCTGATGGTGGTAGGTCTCTTGTCTCATACTGTATCAGTAAGTGGGGTTGTGAAGGGGTAACTTTTGCACAGTGTTAGCATAACCTGTGGTTCTTTTGTTCTTGCTTTCACTATTCAACAGGCAACAGAATCAGATTGCTTAAAAATCCAGCTGGTGCTTAAAAGAAAGGGGATCTGATCTTTGGTGAGGTCTGGACAGATACAAATGGGTGCTTAAAAATGAAAATGTAGAGTTGACCCAGAAAAGAAATTAGGAGGAGGAAGAAGAAAAAAAATAAGATGGGAATATTACCTCTCAGTTGACTCAGTCCTGAGTCTGGGTGCCAGGAAGTGTGTAATGGAGCCATTAAACTTAAAACATCTAGGCATGGGCTTTCCCAGAAAACTCTCTGTAATCCCAGATTGTGTGTTGGGGGTATGTCTTATAATCTCTTTTTGACACATAGAATACATAACGTAAATCTGAGATAAATGATACTCCTTAGTATCATCTTTGATATTTATTTGTACTCTACGCTGAGAACACGGTGGAGACACAGCTTCCCAACTACACTTTGAACAGTCGTGCCGAAGAATGAATGTTTTATAAGAAACCTCCAGGGATTGCTTTATAATTCCTTCATGGGGAGAGAAGGCCCATCTCCAAAGAGGCAGTTTAATAAGATGGTTTGGTTGTTGTAAAGAGCCATCAATTTTATTATTTGTGACATAAATGGAAACTTTCTAAGTCAATTATGTTCTGACATGAAGGAGTCTAGTTAAGACATCGGATTGTAAGGCTAAGGCACACGCAGCTGGACCAGCTTTGAAACTGGACTCCCTGCTTAGTTGTTCACCAAAATGTTTAGATCAACTTTACTACTTTTCAGCTCTCTGCAGACAAGTGGCATGGATGCATGACAGGCCTCGGAAGTGGTTTTAGAACCAATCAAAGGCTGACACAAATCCAGGCAATGTTCAGGGAGCCCAAGCCCCCACTTCATGACTAAATGAAGCATCTGCCACAAAGACCATGATATTACTGAAGGAAAAAATGGACGACCAACCTACGGAAGAAAATGAAAAACTTAAACCATAATAAAATCACTGCTTGTGTTACAGCAGCAGTCCCCAGAGAATCAATAAGCCATCTGGTTTCCAGAGAATATGAATCCCACTTGCCAAACAGAATCAGAGGGACCAATTCCTTTCTGATGTTATTCTCTCTAGCCTGGTCTCTGCTCATCCAGGATCCAGCCATTGCACAAAGATCAGTTCCCCCTCCTCCACCAAATCCCACTCACAGCTCCTTTGACTTCCGGTAGGTAGCACATAGGACAGAGTTCCATTTGTGTTTGCACCTTGAATTCTGAAGCACAGAATCCACCTTTGTTATTCATTCTTGCATTAAAATGGAGCCACTCCGAACACTTCCCAGTGATCCAAAAACTGGCTGACATGCCACACCTCATTTATGAGTTAACAACTCAGTGATGTCACTGAGAAAAATAACGTTACTGTTAGCTCGCGGTGTGCTGGGCACCCAGGAGATGGTTGGTAAATCACAAGTTGAATTGGTTTCAGTTTTTGAAAAAGAAATGAAAGTTCAAAGGTGTTTTTGAGTTTACAAACAAGTCTTCTTTTCCCTTCTTAAAGCCTTGTTGTGTCCTACTGAAAAGATGACCCATTAAGCTGAAGAAAAATGGCAAAATAAATAACCCAAAAGCTACCTAAAATGAAGACATGAAGAAAGTCAAGAGAAATCAGAGGATGCCTGGCACACTGTTCCCCATGCCCATCTGGGAGAAATCTGACTTCTTCCTCAATCCTGTGCACGTAATTACTGTGGAAACAGTTTAAGACCATGAAAGGAAGTGTCCTTGTTCCAAACACTGAGCAGAAAATTGAGAAAGCCATGGGGACCTTACAGGACAAGGATGATCTCGACAATGTCTCAAAGCCTCCAGATGCCCAGCCTGTGCACCCACAGCAAATAGCTGCCCTAAGGAGTAATCCTTAAACCACAAAGGAGTCACCCCACTATGGTGCTGATGCAGCAGGCACTCATGTCCCCAGATTCCAACATTTGCTGGTGACACACACATCACGTCTCTGCAAGAATGCACCCAGAGTAGCCAATCCCACCAGTTATCTGGTTAGTTAGTTAGTTAGTCCCGTTCTTATCACCCCATGCAATGCAAGGTGGGAATTTTAAAAATGTGGCCTGAAAGGTGCTAGTTAAATCAATTAGTTATCACAGTCCTTGAATTACCTGGGGCGTGCACAGTGAGCAAGGTCACAGAGGAAAGACCTCTCTGTGTCACAGGAGTAAGGTGCTCTTAGGGTGATCTGACTGCTGCCATATGCGGTTAACTTTCCCAGAAGAAATAAATCGATTAAAACTATCTATAGAGGAACCAAGCATTAAAATTATTTCATCATAACTTACATAGTAATCTTGGAAGTCCCTAAATAAAAAGAAGCTTGTCTTTTTCTCATAAATATAGAAATTTTAAAACTCATTTTATTATAGGAAAGTTCTGATATTATCTGAGTGGTAAGGATTTACTGACTCCAACTTGTATCTTTCATCATTACAGTAAGAACTTATAAACTTGTAAGATTGTACTTTGGTAGTAGACAGGTTTTACACTTGGATATACTTATTAATAAGCATAACCCTATATAAAGTACTAAGGCAATCCTTTATCTCATTTATTCTTCACATCCCCATGGGGGGGTACCAAGTATTGAACTCAGGGGCACCCCACCACTAAGCCTCATCCCCAGCCCTATTTTGTATTTATTTAGAGACAGGGTCTCACTGAGTTGCTTAGCACCTCGCTGTTGCTGAGGCTGGCTTTGAACTCGCAATCCTCCTGCCTCAGCCTCCCAAGCCACTGGGATTACAGACGTGTGCCACCACTCCCTGCACAACATCCCCATTTTAATGCTCTGTTTTAAATTATTTTGTCAATATTTACATTTTTTAAAATATTGAGTTATTCCCATTTGAATCTTAAACAAGCTTAAGAGGCTTTCCCAAGGGCATGCAAGTCAGTTTGTGACAGAAACACTCCAGATGTAAATCCTATATTCTCATTTTGCAATTAATGGAGGTGCAAACGGCCTCCACATCTTCTGACCCAAATCCAGCCCTCTTCCCCAGCAGCACGGCTGTCAAATTAAAAATAGTTCTGCTAGAGGGTCACAGGTGAAAATGACCACAGAAGGTCATTTTGCATACAAGTACTTTTTAGTTGCACAGAAATTTACCTAATTTTAACCATTTAAGGGTTAGAGGCAGTAGAGAAATACGAATACCTTCTAGGCAGATTTGAGTTAAATATTAGATACTTACGCAGGGTTTCTGAACAGCAGTGCTACTAAAATTTGGGGCCAGATATTTCTTGTGTGCAGAGGTAACAGAGACAACCCGATGCTTTATACTTTGCTGCATCCCTGGACTGTCCTCAGTAGATCCCAATGGTGACAACCGTAACTGTCTCCAGACATTGTCTCCAATCATCCCAGTGAGAACCACAGACTTAGAGGAAGTCTGAGGTTGCTTTTTTTTTTTTCCTGTAGCTGAAAGGACTTCTCCTTTTTTTCTTGATTATAAAATTCACTGAGAAATGTTCCAAACCTAGATGGAATTCAAGAACAAACTGTTTTCCCCACTGAGTGTGAAAAAATTGCCTCAATACGTACCACCAGCAGGGACTACCTTGCAGTTAACGGTGAATTCCCTGTCCTTCAAGGTTTTCCATCACTGCTGGGACATTCATCAGCGACTGTGTCTTGATGACACAAAAGCATGCTATGAATAGTAACACAGATAGGAGATATGAAATACGAGGGGAAATGTGGTCACCCAAACATTGGCAGGTAAAATATGACCGTCATAGGAAATTTGGTGCTCAAACTAGAGGACTTTGCAAGTGTGCAAAGAAATGAGAGGTAATAGAAAACATAAAAAGGTTGTTAGCCAACTTTGCAGGCTGGGAATGTAGCTCAGTAGAGTGGTAGAGTACGTGCTTTGCATGCACAAGGCCATGGGTTCAATTCCCACCACCACAAAGAAAGAAAAAAAAAGAGCTTTGCAATACTATAACAAAAAAGTTGAGATAATCAACTTTAAAAAAACAGAGAAAGTTTATTTAGACTCACAGTTTCAAGAGTTTCAATCCATCATTGGTTGGCGCCATTGCTTTGAGGCCTCCAATGAGGCAGCACCTCATGACAGGAAGCACACAGCAGAGCAAAGCTGCTCACCATATGCATCTGTGGGACATCCAAGATCCAAGCTGTTCCACTGGTGAACCCATACAGTCACGTGACTTCCACCAGAAGTTCCAAAGCCATGCAATGGGGGTAGGAAAGGTTTCCAACAACAGCTGGATCAGCCGGATATCTACAAGGTCTTACCACCGTACACACATTAGTTAGCTTACAATGGACCACAGACCAACATGTCAGACCTAAAATGACAACACTTCTTAGAGAAGAACAGCAAAGAAAAATTCTTTGACTTTGGGGTGAACAAAGACAGACAATTATAATTTTTAAAAATGGATGAAAGATAAGAGATAAAAATGAGAAAGTGGATCTCATCCAAACATGAAACCTCTTCCCTTTGAAGTGAAGTGAAAGGCAAGTCACCCACTCGGAAAGAAGATTAGCAATACATCTAGCAGGTAAAGGCTGGGGTTCAGAACATGAAAACCAGGACAAATATACAAGGAAGTAGATAAACACTCCAATTTTAGAAATGGACAAAAGATTCGAAGACGAACTTCACAAAAGCAGATGCACTCATGGCCAACAAGCACGTGAAAAGATGGTGGGCAACACCAGTCATCCAGAAAATACAAGTCAAAGCCACAGAGAGACAACGCTGCTCATGCCTTGGGGTTAGTCAAACACTAGCACTGGTGAAGAAGTAGAGAAACTAGAACTCTCCACATCAGGCAGGACAAAACAAACAAATAAAGAAACAATGCTTTGGAAATAGAGTTCAACCACTTCTTAAAAAGTTAGACACCATCCAATTCATTCATCCTATTACTATTCATTAATGGATGACAAACAGGCAAATTAACCTATGTGACCATAGTTGAATATGAGAAGATTCATAGCCATTCTATTTAGAAAGAGTCATAAAAAATGGCAAAAAAATAGCATATATGTCCATATCATGGAATATTACTCAGCAATAAAAAGAAATGAATTACAAATATACATAGTAATAGAGATGAGTTTCAAAATAATTGTGCTCAGCGGGAGAAGTCAGTCAAAAAAGAATGCATACTGTATGACTCTATTTATATAGAATTCTAGAATGTGCAAACCAGTTTGTACTGACAGGAAGCAGTTCAGTATAATCCTGGGGTTGGTGAGGAAAGGGCCACGGATTTCAAAGAGGCTCAAGCAAAGTGCAGTGGCAGAAATGGCGGCTCTCTTGATGGTGACGATGACTCCAATCATGTGGATGCAGCTCAGTGGTACTTCACTAGCATATCAAAGGCCCAGGGTTTGATCCTCAGCACCACCCAAAAATAAATAAATAAATAAAATTAAAAATTTTTAAAAATCCAAAGGATGTGTGCACGTAAACTTTAAATATACATATTTTATCTCAATAAAATAAAAAGGAACAAGTTGTAGGAAAAGAAGCAGCATTATCTACCTAAAGAAAATTGTGATCGAAGATATAATTCAGTCCACAGCCATGATTATTTCAAAGTAACAACCAAAGACAATTTGGGTAAAGTTTATGTTGCATAACCATCCAACTCCGGACAAAGGTGTGCTTGGAACCAGTCTAACTAGAGTATCTTGCCTTTTGGTCCAGAATTTAAAACAAAACACACACACACACACACACACACACACACACACACCACACTCTGCACAAAACCCAACTGTCAATGGTGTGTATGTTAATGCTTTAACCAATACCAAATACTATGAAAGTTTAGGAATCTTGAAAATGCATTAATGAGGTAAACTCTGCGCTCCTAATATTTTACAAACAAAAAAAAAAACCAAAACAGATGCAAAGTGACACAAGCTAGTGTTGGAAATGTGTCAGGCTTGCGACAGATGTATGAAATGAGGGCCAAGGTCACTAACCTGAGCTAAATCAAACAATAAATACATGTAACATTATTGGAGTCACAATATAATGACTATGTTAACAACCAAAACAGCAACAATGATTTTTCTCTTATTTTGGCCACTTTAAGCATCTTTTTTCTTTCCTAAGAACAAATTAAAAAAAAAAACAAACTATAGGACTTGAATTCTTAAGTGAGATCTATTGTATCTTTGCAATTTCGTGGCTCATAATCACATCTTGTGCCTCCCTCTGTTTCTCCCTAACAATGGTGCATGATATATTATGTTCCAAGTTGGGCATCGAGTGGAATTAGGGCGAGCCAACTGACTCTGACACAGTATCAGCCTTTTTCATCAGAACTTGTGAGTATTGCTGCATGTGGCTGATGTAAGAATAAATGAAAGCAATATTTTCACACATACTTTGCTTTATTTTTCTTTCTTTCTTTCTTTCTTTTTTTTTTTTTTTTTTTTTTTTTTTTTGTCTTTTCAGCCCAAGATCAGTTAATACCTAATACAAATGATATCACAATCCAGAATGAGCACTTTGGAAACCAAAGGAGGCAAGAGAAGAAAAAAAGGAACTTGAAAAACAAACAAGGAACACAAATCTAAGTTTAAGCCAATCCCCCCAAAACCAAAGGCCCTGTTTTCTCTGATATGCAAATGCTCATTCACAATAAGGTCGGGGGTGGCAAGGGAAGAGTAGAGGTACTTTAGGAAGAGGGGAGTGAAGGGAGGAGAGGGGTATGGGGGTAGAAAGGACAGCAGAATGACTCAGACATTATGACCCTAAGTGCATGTATAACTATACAACTAGTAGGATTCTACATCACGTACAACCAGAAGAATGAGAAATTATACCCCATCTATGCATGATGTATCAAAGTGCATTCTACTGTCATGTATAACCAATTAGAACAAATTTTTAAAAATTATACGTATTAAGGAAATGCAAGCAATTCAGGTGCAAGCAGACTCCATCACGGCTCAATACACCAATGTTAAAACATTTGAACAAGTATAGGGGAACTGATCCTCATGATTTTTATAAATGGAAGTCATGGTAGTCATACTGTCTCTCTAAAGCACTCTCTTTACCCCCACACACTGCACACCTGAAACAGAGTGCAGATAAACCTTCCTAGCCCCAGGATCTTGGCCAAACCATAAAACTCTACCTTGCTTCCGTTTCTACTGTTTCTCCTTCTCAGCACCAAGAAGCTGAGCACCCCATAAGTGGCCTGCTAGGGAGAGCACTTTGCCTGCCTGTTAATACCCCCATCTCTGGACTTCTCCTGGCTCCCTGGACCCCACCTTCCTATCCTTGACCCTGGCAAGCTCCTCCTCCCTCAGAGCCCCACCTGCGGATCCCTCTGCAGGGATTACCTTTCCTGATCTTGACTCCTCCTCATCAAGCTGGGACCCAGGTTGTCAGCCATCACCAAGGTTGTTGTTCGCTCCCCAACCTGAGCTTCCCCCCAAGGTTCTCTATCACACACATCCCTTTTCTTTTTCTTGTAGCACTTATTTGAAATTCCTTCTACCTCATCAGTTTTCTCAGAGCTTAATTTCTTATTATTATTCACTTCTACCTTATTTCTTATATCATGCACCCTTAGAATATCAGATCCACGAAGCAAAAACTTTGTCAGGCTCACCAAGCCAGAAACAATTCCACCCACCACCCCACCGACCCCTGGCAAATTGTGCGACCCCCCCAAACCCAAAGTCTTATAATTTGTCCTCTTCGTGCACACTTGTCCCCTTCGTGCACACAGAAATCACTTTGGTTTACGTTCACTCCTCGTTTCTTGGATGATTATGGTCTTCTCGTGACTCCTAGTTTTTTCATTGCATTGAATCGATACCACTAGTGGGGGAAGAAATGTGACCACGCTGTTTTGATACTAGCCTTGATGTACACAGGGGCACTGAGTTCAAGGTGCTGTCCTCTGGGCATGTGATAATTTTGTTTCTCCTAAGAACCCACCAAACTGTTAGTAAACACATGAGAAAAGGACAGTTCAACATGAGCAAAGAGATTATTAAGCTCAGTTATCAATATAAATAAATACAAGTGTGGGGGAAGAATTTTGGACAAGAAATAGTAGCAAATGAAGAAAAATAAAGAGATTTTATGTAATGAAATCTTTACTATTGAATTTCAGTGTTATATAGAAATTTAAGCACCTAACACAGAGAAAGACTGTGATTCTAGCGTTAGTAAGCAGGATCCTCCAGTGGCTCCAAGATTCCTAGTGGTTGGGGTACATCCCTCAGGTAACCCCCTCCCCCTGGCTGCGTGAGACCATCGGTGACTATGTCGTGCTATTTCTCTTACACCTACGTTAAGTGATGAGGCAGAGGGACTTGAAGATGTGATTAGACCTTCATCAGTCCGTTTTATGCAAATTTAGAAAGACGTGATCCTGAGTCAGGTTGGGTTAAAAGAGAGGGAGAAGGTCAGAGATGGGAAGTAGTAGCAGATGCTTTCTGATGACATCAAGAGGCAAACATCAAATGCGTAGAGCAGGCCACATGGCAGGAAGCAGCAGCTGACTGAGGGCTCAGTCCAACAATCACGAGGACCTGGAGTCTGCCAACAGCCGGTGAGCTGGACAGAGGACCCTGAGACTCTTAATGAGAACACAGCCCCAACAGACTCTGCGGATGCTCATCAGAGAACCCAGCCAACCTATGCACTGACCCCTGATCCACAGCCACCACAAGATAGTAAGTTCCTGCTCCTACAGGCCATTAAGCCTGTTGTAATTTGTTACACAGTAGCAGAAACTTAAACACACTGTCTTTAGCATGTAAGGGATTTGTTTACTTTTCCTGATGATATTTTTATTAATCAGCTTATAATGACATTACACCCCATGAGTTCTCAGCATAAGTGATTTTTTTTTTCTTGCTTCAATTGATGAGTACAGAGATGAATACCATGTGGACCAGTGACACTGACGTCATTAAGACCCGGGAGGCACGCTCAAAGGCAGCACACACAAACTCTTGCTCCAGAGCTGGCACAACCCACATGTATCCTGGGATTTTTACTGCCTTTGCTTTTTCCAAAATGCTTCACAAAGAACTTTTGAATTATAAAGGTGGAAGTGAGGGCAGAAATTAGAAATATTCACGATTAAACGTGGTGGGCTAAATTTTTATTAGCCCCGAAAAATCAGAACAATGAATGTGTCACTTCCTGTAAACTGCTCTTAAACTCTCGGACTGTCCACCCACAGCACGGCTCTCCAAACTCTGGGGCTGTCCTCTGTCTCATACGGAGTCCTCTGACACATTCTCTAACTTTTGATTCTTCATGTGACACCTGAGTTCAGTGGGTAACTGGACCATCTGCTTCTCATTCAAAAAAAAAAAAAGTGGCCATCTCAAATACTGATGCATCTCGAATACGGATGACATAAAAATTTTTCAAGTCTCTGATCCTCAAAGGGCTGAAGATAACTAAACACAGAATGCAGCTGCTCATTAAAGATTTTCAATAAAGATAAGACACATCTCTATAAAAGCCCCTGTCCCACACAATGCACTATCCAACAGGCAATTCATATAAACCAGGGTTCCCCAACATTGGCACTCTTGTCACATGGGATGTCCTTGCCAGGTGGATAGGAACTATCCTATTTGTTGCATTGTGTGACGTTTAGCAGCATCCTTAGATGACAGGCAAATCCTCCTCTGTCAAAAAAAAAAAAAAATAGTCCCTATATTACCAAATGCCTCTTGGTAGGCAAAAGAGCTCTAGTTGAGAACCACCGGGGGAAAAAAATCATCAATTTTGTGGTCAAATCTCTATAGGGTTCTTGAAGAGTCACTGTGGAAAAACTTGGAGTGGTGACCATTTCTATGTCCGTAGCAAGCATGGACCTACTTTGCAGGATTATTCTTTTTTTAATTCATCTTTTTAATTTC
Source organism: Ictidomys tridecemlineatus (assembly GCF_052094955.1). Lineage (NCBI taxonomy): Eukaryota > Metazoa > Chordata > Mammalia > Rodentia > Sciuridae > Ictidomys > Ictidomys tridecemlineatus. The sequence continues at coordinate 142,549,417 of NC_135484.1, forward strand.
GTCATATATGACAGCAGAATGCATTACAATTCATATTACACATATAGAGCATAATTTTTCGTATCTAGTTGCACACAAAGTAGCGTCACACCATTCGTGTCTGCAAACATGTACTTAGGGTAGTGATACCCATCTCATTCTACCATCTTTCCTACCCCGATGCCCCCTCCCTTTTTCTCCCTCCCCTTTGCACTATTCTTACCAATACAGTAGCCGCTAGCCCCACGTGGCAATTTAAATGGGGTTGATCTGAATGGAGATGTTCTGAGAGTGAAAAACAAATACCAAATTTCAAAGGCTTCCTAGGTAAAACATCTTGTTAACATTTTTTTAAAATTGGTTACATGTTAAAATGAAATGTTCTGGATATATTAGGTTAAATAAAATACATATTTAAAAGTAATGATAGCTGTTTCTACTTTTGAACGATACTACTAGAGAATTTGAAATTACGCACAGGGTTCTTGGAGGCCAAGGCACGTTGCCCAGGAAACACTCCAGTTTTTCATTAAGGAACAGATGGAAAGATTGCCCACTGTGTGCCTAGGACTATTCAAGTAGTTTCCGGTCACACCTATATGAGGTGAATGTGTTTATAAAGTGCTCTCATTTGTTTCGCAGGAAGCAAATCAGATGAGTTGGAGTCACAAGTCAGTGGCAGAGTACGTGCTCAGCATGAGAGAAATCTAGGGTTTCATTCCCAACACTGTAGGAAGGAGGGGAGGAAAAGCAAAAATAGGAACTCAGGAGATAAACCCGACAGCCATGCTTCCAACTGCAATGCCAGAACGAATGAAATAAAACCTATTGCTCCCTGTCCCCAAATAGTTTAGAGTCACCAGACATATATGTCCCCAGAATGTTTGTCTGTTTCTTCTTCTATTACTATTAACAGAGATAGAAATCGAATTCCAAAGAAAACAATTTCCAGACACCTTAAGGTACTAAAGCCAGCATTTGTTTGAAGAGAAAACCAAACCAAGATGGGAGATGCAAAAAGCATTACTTTGTATAATAATTTAATTAATAGCATGTTGAGGAAAGAACAGCGTTTCCCTTCACATTCTCCATCACTTTTGATTTCCTTATGTAATCTGTTATGGTTGACGCAGCCCCTAATTTTTTATGCATGCTTGATTTGAATATGTGTTACGATTGCCTCATAGGCACTAAACTAAGATCAACCGAGTTAATTTGCTTTCTTAACTCTGGTTTAAGCGTTTTGTGGGCACTGAACTTAAGATCAGCTGAGTTAATGTGCTAGCTTAACTCAGAAAATTAGAACCAAGGTTGCCCTCTTTTTTTTCGAGCATCTTGTAATCATAGTTGTTTGACAAAATAGAGGGCCAAGATTTGTGCCTCCTCTTCTCCAGTTCAAGGTAGAACCAAATCACTGTCAAAGAAAGATCAGGCCATTTTTTAAATCTATGAACCAGAATGAGAGGTGAGAGCTATGGCTAAAATTAGTAAATGGTGTTGGAGATACCCATAGTCCAACACTTTTCAAGCCAGGCTACCATAATCTTGTAAAAGACTTGTTACTCGGGGCTGGGGATGTGGCTCAAGCGGTAGCGCGCTTGCCTGGCATGCGTGCGGCCCGGGTTCGATCCTCAGCCCCACATACAAACAAAGATGTTGTGTCCGCCGAGAACTAAAAAATAAATATTAAAAATTCTCTCTCTCTCTCTCTTTAAAAAAAAAAAAAAAAGACTCGTTACTCAGGACGGCATCTTTACATCCCTTCATAATGCCCACGGTATCTGATAAATGCTGCCTCCTCCCAGCTGCAGAGATACCCAAGGGAGAGACACAAGCAACTAAGAACAGCAGAAAACTGCACTGTAAGGAAAGGCTCAGGTCAGAGGCGGGAAGCCCGTTGGGAGATGCCTTTGGTGTTTCTAAGAGCAGCCCTGGACCATCCACCCCGGGCATGGGATTGGAGTCAGACATGAGCCTACCAGATGAGTCTATATTTATTTATTCATCTTCATTTATGTTTTCATTGTTCTTTCATTTCTCAAAAACCATAGATCAGGTTTTCTGGTGAAATGGAAGGTCCTATAAACTGAGGTCGACTATAGCCAACACGAGATTATTATTATACTGAAAAAAAGTATTTTTCACCTTGAATTGGAATGCCTACACATGGGAATGCTAGGACACTCACCAGGGCATGATACTGCAAGTTTTTCTGAATGTCCTTCATGCCAAAATAAATATTTGATTCAGCCCTTTGTGCTACAAGTGCAAACGGCCTAGCTCTTTTACTGTTAATCCATTCATTCATTCACTTGTTTTCCTGAAGACGGTTTATCAGTCAAAATGTTTTCCTCTTTAACTTTCATACAAGACTCATTGGCATGAGGATATCTATAGGAATTCACTTTTTAAAAATCCTGCTTCTTGATTTTATAATATCAATTGGATGACTTACGTTAATTCATAAATTTGATTTTTTTAATATCAGACATTTATGGAAACACAAGAACTTGAGTTTAGTTGCAACTGGATGAATTATATCAGCACATAAATTTGATTTTTTTTCACATCATATATTCATTAAAAAATTGACAATCTGTTCCCAGCTGCAATTCTTAGGGGGTATATTAGCGTGTATTAAGAGCTGCTTTTTCATCACAAGGATGAAATAAGCAAAAGAATCTATTCTTATTCATCAGACGTCTCAACTTTGCAAACCCTAACAAGAGACTTTCTTCCATATTTCCTGATAATTCTGACCTCTTCTCATTTCCAATATCCACCAAATCATTTTAAATTCCATAAATGTTCAAAGAAGCATGTACCCCAAATTAGAAACAGTATTCTGGTTCCATTCCTTCAGGAGGCATTTATGGAAGCCAGATTTTACTGTTGTGGGGTTTGTAATTGAGAGTTAGTAATAAGCAATGAAACAACACCAAGCTCCAGTAAGTCCAGGGTGAGATTGGATTGTAGGCGTGGCGCTCCTTAGAAGTGGGTTCCAGTGAGAAATGTGGCTAGCGCCAATAAAATTAACCCCAGAATTCAGTGCTCAAGGCTCTACTAGGCTAAAATTCCATTTATTGCAAATTGTGCTATTTCCAATTTCTTTCAGTAATAAAATGCATGAATAGTCCCAAAAAAGGCTATAAATAGTCAACAATGCCAAGAGGTTTTTTATCAGAAGCTCTGGTAGAAGGAAGGGACAGGGGCTCTCTGATCTTTCTCTCTCCCCTAGGGCAATACTCCACAATAACTCACTAATCATTAATAATTCCTTTGCCCATTTAGTTTCAATGAATACATAAATCAACTATTTACTCTAGGACAAGACATGGGAAATTGTTTGAAGTCAAAATTCTTCTGGGCACATCAACAGTATGTAAATTATATCCTCCTCTCTTTTAACACTGAATAAATAGAAAAAAAAAAAGGAGGAGAAAGGGAGAATAAGAACACTGAATGGTGGGCGAGGTGTTCTGTGCCTTTGTTTATCTAATGTCATACTCCGTTAGGTTTTTCCAACGCTGTGTTGATAAAACAGGGGACAGTGACACCTAGTCCCTATAGAAGGGGCTGAGCAGCAGCCCGGCTCCCTCCAAGTGCTACAGGATTCTGTGTTTGACTTTCATGGTTTCATTTTCTTCCTTTACTTAAGCTGCTCAGTAGTTCAAACATACATGATTTAGTTTAAGGAGACAAAGGGAGTAGCCGTTGTTACCTTATTTACCCTCCTAGACACCAGATTGAAACAACCCGAAAGCATGACATTAAATAAACAAAGGAATGTAACGGATTACTTAAGGTTCGGAATCTTATCACCAGGGCCTTTTTAAAAAAAAAAAAATGGTATTGGAAAGAAGATGAAATGCAACTAAAATAATCATAAAACAGGTAGACCTAACATGGTCCAATATGAAATACTTTCAGAATAAGATCTTTTTCCCCTTCAAAAAAAAAAAAAAAAAAAAAAAAAAAAACAACTCCAATGATTGACTGATTTTTTTTTCCGACACAAAATGCAAAAATAATAGCTTTCCACTTTAAGGCAGTGTTAGTGGTACTTTCTCATCTTGGTGGCTTGTAAAATGCCATCTTCAACAAGACCTAACAGTATAATCCCTTCTGAAAACCCTGAGGCAATTAAGTAATATAAACAACTCAGAAAAGTGTCAAAGTTCTACTTCTTCTACCCCTAGGCAGGTTCAAAACTATTCTTAAAAAATTCCTCCCTATCACCAAAGTTTAATTTATGACTGAAGAGTTTTAGAAAATCCTACCTGTCTTTCAGTTCCGGGCAACATTTTCCTTTTGAAACTGTATCTCCGTCCCTACTGTGGTTTCTATAGCGACAACTGTGTCTCCATTTCATCTTTGATATATTCCATAGAAATAGGAGTAGCTTCCTTCTCTGTGGCCCCAGAGTCCTGTGACAGTGAAGCAATTGAGGATCTCTGAAAACAATATGTCTAACGATATCTTCCTGGGAATGAAGACAGTGACAATTTAGAAAAGTCTAGAAGAGATATCTTCGAGTCAAAATGCATGTATCTCTCTAAAGAATGCCATCCCCCAAAGGAAAAAAAAAATTGTGTATTTGTAATATATCATGGATGCTGCCCACATAAATATATAAATGTAAAATAAAAGAATATGTAGTAGAATCACAAGGTTGAATGATACCTTTGAGATTATATAATCTGCTATGAATAAATATGCAATTAAGCAAAGAGAGCGTTTAAAGGGAAAAAAGAACAATCTGAGGGAAAAGAATAATTTTGGCTCCCTGGAAACATGGTCTGTAGAAGCATCAATGATACCTACATGAGAAATAAGCAGAGACAGGCATCAAAGAGGGGAATTTTTTTTTCCTCCCAGTTCCAACATATTGGAGATAAAAATTAATAGGCAAAGTGTATCAAAAAAAAAAGAAAAAAAACAGATGCTCTACTGAAGAGGCCCTGAGGCTGAATTGCATCACTTGGCTTCCCTCTGGTAAGGCAGGACTTCAGCAACTCACAGAATAATTGCTACATACCCCAGTCGAAAGCATTTTACTGTACCTGGCTTTATGCTCAAGCAACCATGCGTTTACAGGGGGAGAGTTAGGTGGGGGGCAGGGACAGCCGGAAGATGCATGGGATTTTGGATCACATTCCTTTTAATTTGAAGAGTGTTGCATCTCTACTTTGTAAATCATCAGAAGCCTCAACAATCCCTTGCCTTGCTTTTTAACCTGAGCAAAACAGTAATGAGAGTTAAATGCTGCATCTCAGGATTCAGAGAAAGGGTGTGATACAACTCTTAAATGCATAATAGGTGTATAACCTCAGAAAACGTCAGAACAACGTAATTGAAAAGAAAACAAACGATTACAATCATCTTCACAGACACACAATTTTAAAAGAAATGAGCCAGGCTAAAGTATGCAGTGGATAGCACAAAATCATTTTAACCTGAGCAATGACATTTTCTTCATGTCTATGCAGTACTGCTTGCCTAGTACAGTGGTTCTCAAAATGTGGTTCTCAGACCAGCAAGATCAGCACCGCCTCACTCCTTGTGAGAAATGCACATTCTTGGCCCCACGAGAGACCTACTGTGTGGAAAACTCTGGAGTAGGCAATCTGAGTGCTAACACTCCCTGCAGGTGTTTGGTTCTCTTGTCTGCTAAAGTCTGAGAAAGCTCTGACCTAGTACAGTCCTTAAATCAGGGGACATCATAAACATCAGTGAATGGACAAAGTTCTGGTTTAGCAGCACTGGATCCGTAGAAATTCTGACCCCATAAATATTTTTTATCACACTCCTGTTCCTTTTGCTCCAGCTAGATATCTGTCCACAATCTGCAAACACTGGCTTGATGTTAAAGAATGTGCTGGACTGGAGGTGGTCATCGTTAAAAGTCTAGGATGTCTGTTGTCTATGGCTAGGCTGGTGGGCCTCGCTGGGCCAGTTTGCTAATCACCAAGTAACAATGAGGATCAGATGCCCAGTCAACAGCATGTATTTAAGGAATGACAACCTAAGTTAGATGATCATTTCCCACATTGCTAAATACATACTATATGTAAATGCCTAATATAGGATTCAATCCCCAGAACCCAAAAAGATAAAATAAAATAAAAAGATAAATGCCAATGTTACTGAGAGTCTCTCACATAATCCAACAAGGTGAGAACCTCTCAACCTATTTGCATCTCCCGTCCTACTTAAAATTCAGAAGATACTGGTGCAACAGTCTTCTCCTAAGAAATAAGAAATGGACTTGAAAGAAACAGCTGGGAAATCTCCCCTTTCTGTGATTTTTTTTTTTAATATCATTTGTTTCAAACAGACCAAAATTACTTAACAGTCAAAAACACAAACTGTGGTTCCAAACTGCTTGAGTTCATATCCTGATTCTGCCGAACTTGACGGAAGCTCACGTATGTAACTTAGCTTTGCTCCGAGTGAAGTAAGAATAACAATAGTCACTCATCACAGAGTTAGAGGGAAGATCAAATGAGTTCACACATGCAATGGACTTAGAAACACAAAGATAAATATTAAATAATTATTAATTGTCAATTACGGATTAGCTACTAATAATCAACAGAGATTATTACTATTTTGTTTAAATCACCGACGTCGGTTTTCTATGTATTATGTATGGTTCATTCTGAAACCAGGTTTATACTTGCACTTTCTTCTCCGTGCTAAACAACTCCCAGTAAGGTCAGCCAGGTTTTAATGGTGAGTATAAGTAGTCTTTAAATCTACATAATTAATGCTGGGTTTAAAACTTTACCAAAAGATCCATTCCTTCTTTGCTTTGGAAATGAAAATGAGCATGAATGCTTCTGGTCAAGGAGATGAGAATACTCTTGCCTGATTTCCTGTGGAGCACTCAGGAGTGACTGGGGTCTAAATAAGGTGTAAAATAAATTCCTGGCTAAATATATGTGAGACCTTCCTGATGACCTTGTTTTTGATTAAAGTTTTATTAAAACCTAAACTCTGGGAGATTTAAAAAAAAAAAACAGAATAAATTAAGTAACCCATATTTGGGGTCAACGTATCTGAAATCTAAAATACTCTGAGGGTAAGCCAACATGAGTGGAAACAATTTATATGAAGGAACATAAGGAAAATTGGCCACCATCTTACCTTTGCTGAAAATACGGTGTCCGGTCACAGATAACTTAAGAAAAAATCAACTTATTTCAGTGTGGAAGCCCAAACATTTTTGAAGGCCTGTTTTTTTCCTTCAAATACACACATTGCAAAGTTAGCTTGTTTAGTTCTTTCAACATTTAATCCATAAAAAGAAGACCTCGTCCTAATAGTTGGATCTTATTTTTAAACAAAATGTCCGGGAAACCTTGGAAGGCATGGCTCTTTGAGGTTCCCTCTCAAAGCCTAAGTCTCACATTAAATGCTTTCAGAGCCATAACATTGCCACAACCACTTCCCCCCACTCTCAAAGTCAATTCACATTCCATCTCTTTTTTGCAACAGCCTCAGAAAAGTAAGATATAAACAAAGGCTTTCTCTCATCTTTTGTTGAGAAAATTGCAGTCATATCTCTCCTTAACATCAGGTCTCAAAATAGGTAAATTATGGCCTTCGTGACAAGAAACAGGTTCTTAAAACGCGGCCCATCAACACTCGATAGTCTATAAGCATCCTACTAAATTCAAAACGCAGGTTTAAAACAAAACGTTTTTAGGGACTGGCAGGCACACCGAGGCTTTGCATTTACGGGTAAAGTTAAAAGGCTAAAAGTAAGTATTTCCCGAAGTCATTCATGACTTTTACGAAAGGGTCAAAGTAGAAAAGGGACTGGATAGAATGCGCGTGTAGATTGAGCCTAACATAATCAAAATTTCAAAATGTTCATATCCCTTCTTTAAGTTAAACTACATGAAGTTAACACTTTTACAGGCAAAAAGAAATGAATGTCAGCAGTTTCGTGGGATTCGAACTTCATACTGGCTGGTGCTCACGCTCCCAGCCCCCAGGTGCTAATTGCTTTGCTGCTGTCCCAATCCCAAACCCCAGTTGCATCGTATCACACACGGGTTTGCCATCCAATCTCACATTCTCCAAAAATCAGCTCTCAATTCCCCCAAGTGAATTCTCAAAGTAGGGGAAGTGTAAAGTTAGAGAATTTACACCACGAGGGAAGCATTTAGTTATATGGGCCGTCTAGGACTACTTAAATCAAACTGTACATGCAAGGCAAGCTCTCTGCTTTACATAAATATATGTTTTTATATAATAATTTATACATGGGCTGGGGATGGGGCTCAAGCAGTAGTGCGCTCGCCTGGCATGCACGGGGCGCTGGGTTCGATCCTCAGCACCACATAAAAAAAAAATAAAATAAAATAAAGATGTTGTGTCCACTGAAAACTAAAAAAAAATAAATATTAATAATTTATACATATAAATTACTTTGCTACAAAATGCCAGCAAGCTTGCACATTACAATAAAGTTATTCAAACATACACCTATGGAGATTACTCCTCTTTCAATTGAAGCCCAGAATGATGGTTGACAGTTAAAGTATTTATTTAACTCAAGACTTTTCTGAGTGATTTCTTTTCCTTTCAGACCTATTTTTCCAAGTAAGCCTACTTCAAATTTATGAACATGTAATGGATATAACATTTTTGACATTCCAAGTTTATGCCTCCTTATCAGTGATCCAGTGGCTGCATCCGCCATTGTTCTATGGGCGAGTCTGTGTGGCATAGTGAGTTACAAGTGGACTCAGGACCAGCCTGCTGGGGGCTTGAGTCCTGGTGTATGACCTTGGGCAACTTTCTTAACGTCCTTGTGCCTCGGTTTCCTTTTCTGTAGAGGAAGGATAATAATACTTCTGATTATGTTATGCGGCTTTGGTGAATTAAACTAAATGAGCTAAAGTTTGTAAGCATTTAGAATAATGCTTTCCTGCTACCATTCAATGTGAGTCCAACAAGCTATTAGCACAGACAGGGGTGCACAGAAGGAAGCCGGCTCTGACTTAGAAAACCAGCAGGATCCAAACATTAAGGGAAAAGCTCACCCTTTCTGAGACAGAAGAGAAAGGCCCCAATCTCCCCACAGATACTTTCTAATCTTCCATCTTTGACAGCTGTGACTGCCCCAGAACGCCTCTAGGCCAGACCCAGTTACATCCCACGCCCTGTGGCCAACCAGAGACATCCTGCTTTGGCACCTGCAGCTTCCCTCTGCTCCTGCAGCCTCTCTGGATGACTCCACGCCTCTGCAGCCGCATCAACTGTCTCCACTGTGGTCCTCAAGGAGCCCCTCCCCTACCAAAGACGAAGAGGGAAGGTGGAAAGTCTGTGGTTAGCCAGCAAAAACTGCGTATGCGTGAACCTGGCTTTTCCCACTCCCCCACTCCCTCCCCTCCCCCAGGGAAACAGCCATGTACTTTTCCCCTTTATCCTGCAACATAGATCCTAATGAAGCCTCTTTCAGACAGTTCTTCTGCCTAGTTGTGATTTCTATCTTGTAGTTGGTTGCTAAAAGCTGGTAACACTGGGCACATAGTAGCAGCATCTGGGACTGAGGGTTCCTAGCACAACCAGCAGCCCAGGAGTGGCAGGAGCTCTAGAGAGTGATGGGCAGCAGGGAAGCTGCTGGAGAGCTGCTAACTCCAGTTGCTGGAAGAGCCTAGATCACAGGCCCTCAGAGTTCAGAGCTGCTAACTCGAAGGGATCTGCATTTTACCTGTTTGTGAGTTCCATTGAAATTGTGCAAAAGAACCCTCAGCTGATTGGTAACATTTCTAAGAGAAGTTTGAAAATACAGAGAAACCCTGGGCCGTAATCGATCCAAAACTTCAGGAGGCACATATTATATAGAGTGAGAGAAAATAGGAAATCAGGAGGATGTTGATCTTACTTCCCATTTGGAACCATGGGACAATTAATCAGCTTAGCCAGAATGACCTCGACAACATAGAGAAGCCAGAGTTAGGCACGGCGAAAGCCTGATCTAGCATTCCTGGATCTCTCTCAGCCCTCCTGTGGTCTGCATCTCCAGGTAACCCTCAGATTCTTACATGTGCCCTCTGGGGGCATGATTGCTGAGTCTAGTTGCAAGCTTTTCAGATATGGTTACTGTAATAGTAACGTGATTCTATGATCGAAGTTTATCATCAGTGTTCTGTAGCTTGAAAAGACTCCAAACACAGTTGGCTACGTGGTACTGTTTTTGTTTCATAGTTTGTATTTTTGTGTTGTTTCAATGCTTTAAGAGTGGGACTTCCTGTCTGTTCCCAACTCCCCCTCCCCCAGGCATGTTACATCAGAGTTACTGACCTCAGCTACTGGTTGATACAGCTGAAATACATATGCACTCAAGAGTTTGACCCGTGGTTCGAGAGCTTGGGCCATGGCATGGCTGCGCTGTATTGGCTGCTTCTCTGAAGACCCAGAATGTACGCTGTCAGAAGCTGTACTCTGATGACCACTTCTCAGAGCTCACGCTGCAACAGGGGGGCATCCTGTTAGCCTTGGAGCTTCAAAGTCTCATCTGCAACCGTGGCACCATCCTCCAGCATCCAAGGACCTCACACATCTCCACAGATCTCTGCTGCAGTGGTCAAGCCAGCTTCTCCGAGCACTGCTCAGCTTGGATAAAGGGACCTTCTAACTCTCATATGACTTCATTTTCCAAAGAAGCCTTCTTGCATCCCAATTGAGCAATCAGATTTTAGTAATTTTGAAATCATCCGTTATGTGGCTAATACACATCCTGTATTCAGTGCATTCTCTGTGAGGTTTGGTCACATCATTCTCCTCCTCTTTAGCATTCAGAATCTAAGGAAGATTAATCCTCTTTATATGAAAATAAACGGTGTGATTCATGGGATCGTGTTTTGATTATTCCCTCTTTTCTACCATATGCAAAGATCAGCAATAAATGGAGGTGGTGGTGATAGGAGATGGCTCAGTAAGACAGTACAGTCCCTGGAGGGTTGACCTGGGGCCACATCAGATGAGGACACCAGGCATGACCAAGGGGAGAGGAGACCACAAGTTATGAGTCATCAGAGAACTCAAAGATACTCATAACAGAATCAGACAAAATCTACCACAATGGAAGCCAGTTCTCATAACCCCCAAAGATCATCTCCACCAACTCCCATCACTTCTCCAATCCCAAAGGAGCAGAAAGGAAAGGGTAGCTAGAAGCCTGAGCTATCCCAAAGCAACTGAGCTACCCAAGAGGTTGTGCAAAGGTTTTGGTAAATTTACCAAATTGAATTGATTTTAATTTTCTCTGCTACTTCATAGAGTGGAAATCATGAAGATTATTGTATTAGCTATGAAAAAAATATTACAAATATCTTCTCTGCTTTTTTTAGTGTACTGAAAGTAAAGGGCTTACCCTACAAGAAACACGATGAAGAATGGCATATTTAAGAGGCTAATTTTGAGTTTTAAAAAACCATTTTCTTTCCTAACACTGTTTATATCATGTCCAGATCACTGGTTTTGGAAGTCTGGTTACCTTGGTTCAAATTCCAGTTCCATGTCTCCCAATATCTTGACTAGGGCAAGTGCTGAACTTCCTGGTGTCTCAGTTCCCACACTGTCAAAAGAGGACATTAATCATTTCTCCTTCAGATGGTGGCTGTGAGAAAACTCATGCACAGCTTAATAATTTCTATTATAGGATTGCTCTGAAATAGGACTGCACAAATAAAAACTTGAAACAGTGTCTGTAATGGACACTCACCTGTGATTAGCAGGAAATTTACTACCCAGTAGATTTGTGTTGGTCAAAAGCAAGGGAGTGAGAGGAGGCGGGGAAATTGGGCAGATGTGGGTCAAAGGATATAAAATTTCAGTTAGGAGTAATAAGTCCAAGAGATTTATTGTGCAGCATGGTGACTGTAATTAATAATGTGCTGTATGCTTGAAAATTGCTGACAGAGCAGATTTTTAAGTGTTCTCATCTCAAATAAATACGTGAGGTAATGCACATGTGAATTAACTTGACTTAGCCATCCCATGATGTACGCACATTTTAAAATACCACGTTGTGCACCTGTTAGTCAGTGTCCCATTACTGTAACAAATACCTGAAATAATCAGCCTCTAAAGAGAAAAGGTTTATATTAGCTCACAGATTTGGAGATTCCAGTCCAGGATCAGTTGGCTCCACTGCTTAGGGATGGCGAGGCAGCTCATCATGGTGGGAACACGTGGGGGAGCTAAGCTGTTCGCCTCATGGCCTCCAGGAGGCAAAAAGAGAAATAGGAGGCATCCCTCTTACCTTTTGTAGGGTGTGTCCATGAGGACTGGAAGACCTCCCACTAGGCTCCACCTCTTAAAGAGCCCACCCCCCTATAGCACTTGGCTGATGACCAAAGCTTTTAACACCTGGGTCTTTGTGAACAGTTGGATCCAAACTATAGCAAAACCATAAGCATCTACAATTTCAATACATCAATTAAGAATAAATTTAAAATAAATATTATAAAAGAAGCAAGTTGATATTTCAATCAGCTTACCTACTTAAAAAATTTCTTCAAGCTATCATTTGAAAGGAATATAGTAAACCTCTAGACTTATTTTCAGTAGGAAGCATGTGGTTAAGCTGTTATTCTTTGGTTTTAGTTTTGGTTTTGCTTCGTAGTGCTGGAGATCAAACACAGGACCTTGTGCATCCCAGGCAAGTGTTCTACCACTGAGCTACATGTGCACACAAGCCCCTGAACTGTTGCCTTAAAATTATCTTTCATTATTCATATACAGCCGATGCATCCAGTTTACATGATTTTGAATACTGAATTTAGCCAGTAATTTTGTAGAAGCAGGAAAATGGGCAGGTTCACAAACCAATTATCAAAATTGAACTACCTCATGGAACCAAATGACTCAGGGAATAATTTATTTTGAATTTAACGATGTAGGAAAATGGGATTTTCATTAATTATTCACTTTTGATCTCTCTAACAATTAACCAAATGGTATGAGCTTAGTCTTTCTTGGAACAAGGGAACAAACAGGTTTAAATGACAGGTGGCTGGAAGAATTTTATAACCCATCAGCCTGTTTTCTTTAGTTTCCATTCACTAAGCAGTTTTTTAATTCAATCATTTGATAAACACTTATTGATCGCCTACTGTGTTTGACAATATGCTAATTGAGGATGGGATCAGAGAGGTAGGGGAGAATAGGCAGGCAGAAAGATGCAGAAAGTGTATTTTTTATTCCCAAAGTCTCCATTGTCTACTTCTAGAAATACCCTACCCATTTGCAAACCTCAAAGAATGACCGTAAAACAATATTTGCAACATTATATTGTAAAAATGTGTCTGTACTCTGAGGATATGGAATATAGGAGTAAAAAGACTGGAATTACAACAGAGAGTCAAGATATCTATACGGTGTGTTCATTTTCTTAAACTTCACTTTAATCTTATTGCTTTAAATCTTGCTACTTGTAGCAAACTCCAAAAAAACGTGAGCGTCATTCAGGAAGGACAGGTGAAAGCAATGCTGTGTAACTTAGTTCAATCAAGAACAAATACAAATCTAACTTCCAACTTCCTTATTGTTTGAATGATAGTTTCTCCCTTCAAGCTGCAACTTGAATTCCAGGTAGATATAGAAGATAAATTAGGTAGGCTATATGAGCAGTGAACCAAGAGGAAAACTGGATAATATTATGTGCAAATATTTCTAAATTATGGCATAAAAAGAAAACACTGAGAAACATGATAACTGTTCATTGATATTACTAACAACCATATAACAAATGATTAGAACCTTTTTTTGGTTGGTTTGAGATTTAATGTCCTAGAATGTCACTGTTCAGATGATGCCTGATCATGTCCAATGATCATGCCCACCATCTTGAAGGGTAACTCACTCCGTCATTTGCTAGTTTTCATTGCAAGAAAATATTTTATTTCATTGCAAGAAAATATTTCCTAACACTGATTACACCAAGTTCTACTCGTTAATTTTCTTTAGTGGAATAGCAAAAGTGGATTCCCCCTAGGACAGTAACCAACACAATGATCATGAAATAACAAGGACAATTCACATACTGGAATGCTTAGCATATTCTGGTCACAGTACCTAGCATTGTACATGTGTGTCATTTCTCAATCAGGTAGCTAGGATTACCATTCCCATTTTGCTACTCATGTAAACTCAAGAAGAGAGCTGAAGTTAATTTCCAAATACCAGCACTTCACCAAAAAGCACTAACCTCAGACAGTCTGACTTCAGAATTTGTGCTTCTATTCATGACACCGCACCACCTCACCTTGTTAGACAGCAAGACCCACGGTTGTTTTAATAGCATCACATGGAAAGTGTTGGCTCTCCCCTGTGGACAATCATGTTGAAGGTCAGTCTGAATCTAGTTTCCGACCTGTCTGCCAAGATAAATGAAGCTGGGGAACCAATCTTTTTAGCAGCCTGTAAGATGAGATGCTGAGGAACACAAGACTGGTTTGGGAAGCCACTCGCTCACGGCAGTTGCTCTGAGGATTTGCCATTTCCTTCCCCTAGAAGTCAATGGGGGTGTGTCTTCATCGAAAACTGAGATTCGACCCACTGCAGCCGCAGAGCGTAAGAACTCACTGTAAAAACTGAAAAGCACCTGAAAGAAGGAAGTGGCCGTCTCAACACAGACAAATGAGACACAGTGTTTGTTGGAGCAAACTTCATGAAGTGTCAGCAGCACTTGGAACCTGAAAGAATAAAAAAAAAATCTGAGACAGTCCCTCAGGGCACAATGACTAAGGACTTCACCCAGTTCCTAGAGAAGAGGAAAGGGAATCAGTCCGTTCCCAGTTCCCAGGTCAGTGCTTTTTTAGTATTGACTACATAGACGCTTCTGTTAAAAGGTAAATGTGGCGCTACCTTCGAACCAAGTCAGGGGTGCTCACACCCAGGTCCTCTGAGGAGCCAGGGCCAGGTGACTTCTGACTGTGCTTCTCCTTCAGCCTGGGCTCCAGAAAGAAGATGGGGGAAGGGCCACCATGAACCTGCAACAGACACATCACACAGAGAAAAGTTAACTAGTGGGATGGCAAGGTCCTGCGACCTAGGAATTGTGTGGGACTGACTATTTCTTCGCTCTTGGTACAAATAATTACCTTGGAGACAAGGAGTGAGGATCTGGATATAAAGGATAAGAAGAGAGATAGGACTTTTTTTTTTCCTCTCCCTTTTTACTCTTCTAGATCATTTGAATTGTCTTTTATACTGTTTTTTAAGGTATTTTATTTTTCTACCAAAAGGCTAGTTTTTAAAATCTAGTGTAGATTCACACATCCTCATTTAGTCCTTTAGTTTTGTTTTTTTTTTATATCCTCAATTCAGCAACTAGATATTATTTAGAGTTAGATTCCTCAAAGCAGGAAAAACCTAGCTATATTATTTATTTTGTGTTACTATAATGAAACACCCAAGGTTGGGTAACTTTAGAAATATAAGAATTTTGATTAGCTCACAGTTATAGAGGTTCAAGGGCCCACACAGTCCCAAACTGGCACAAGGTACCACATGGCAAAGAGGGAGCAAAGATTGTGTGTGTGTCCGTCTGTCTGTCTTCTTATAAAGCTACCAATATTCAAAGAAGAAGGGCTCCACTCAATGACCTCATCTAATTACCTCTCAAAGGCCCGACCTCTTAACATCATAGTCAAGTTATGTGTACCCTCTTACTATCTCACCATGGGGACTAAATTTCAGCATGGGGACATAGTCAAACCACATCCAAACCACTACCCATGTGAAAAAGATAATAGTATCTTCCTGATCATGACAGTAATAGCTATTCAAAAGAAAAATTAGAAAATGCAAAAAGTTTAGCAGAACCACCTCATTAATCTCAACATCTGAACTTAACCACTGCTCTGGTAGCGTGGGTACATATAAATTCCTTCTCATACAGTGTCTATTAGTGCACATATATTATTAGTTGGCTTCTTTCTGTATGTTCTATTTTGTCCCCTGCTTTGTTCACTTGATTCTGTGATCATTTTCTGAAAATTCTCACTATTCTATTCTTTGAACATATATTTCTCATGTGTATACATAGTAGCATTTGGTAAAAATGCATTTTTAGCCATTATTTCATTATTTAATGGAAACGTAATGTGCTGAGACAACAGATGTAACCACGGAGCTACAATAACACAGGTAGGAACACAGCACCAACTTCTACCTGGGGTGGTGTCCTGTCAGGTGACTCCTAGAGACGAGAGTTTCTCATGTGGGAGTCAAGGGAGGAGGGTCATTGTACACAAAGGCTCTGGACGTTCTAACCATGTCAAGGGAGGTCCGGGGCCAGCACCTCGGAGCAGGAGTAGGGAGGATGGGTCCTGGAGGGGACTGTGGCAGAGATCACCAAGGGTCTTGAAGACCATCTGGGCCATTAGAGCTTATCCTGGAGCTACTGGAAGAGAGACACCCACACGTGGGTTGGATCTGTGTTTCAGAAACGCACCTGATGGAGGAATGAAAATTCTCCAGGAATCAGGGAAGCAGTCTCCTCTGAGGCCAGCTCCTCCCACACGTGAAATAGCATTTCCACGCTGCTCTGAGGATCCACTGCTGCAAGGGAGTCGGTGCCTGCTGGTTGATACTTAAATGTGAGCTGTCTGCAAGTGCAGAGCAGGTTTTGAAGGAAGGAGAGAGAAAGGTCACCCCATCCTGGAGTTTTACAAGTCCAGGCAAGAAGGGGGGAGAGTGACTAACCAGCGAGATGAGCAGGAAGGCAGGAACCAAGGACTCGGATTCCAGAGACAGGACCCCGTGACCCACTGGATGAAATAGTGAGTGCAAACCCACCGAGCGGTTGATGCTCACTAGAATGAGGAGAAGCGAAATGAGAATAAAACCAGGAAACAATTATACAGAGGAAGAAAGCAAATGTGTCTTGGAACCTTGAGAGACATTGAGACCCTGCCTCTTGAAGCAAGGGTAGTTGGGTGAATTGGCTCAAGTTGAGTAATGTGGATGACTTAGCACCAAGCACTCTTCTCTGTCCACAATTCCTAGGATGACAGAGGGGACAAGGGTTGTCACGTATCAGAAAAATTTCACATGTTGACTTCTAAGTTCGCAGAAAGGTAAAAATGAAGATCGAACATCTCAAATGCATTTTGCAAAAAAAAAAAAAAAAACAATATTCCCCAGTTTGAGCCTCTCTTTAATTATGCCTTGGGAAGGCATTTAAGGTCATTGTATAAGAGCAGCAAGTATTTATAAATACACACCTCACACAAATACACCAACATGTGCATGCATGTACATGTGAACACACAAACTCAACATATAGACTAATATGCATATACCCTCTCTATATGGTACACATAGACAGACTAAGATATGGATGTATGTGTATGTGTGTATGAGTTCCCTGCATGTGTGAATGTAGCAATGAAACGAAAACCACGAAGATATAGTACAGATGGCTACAGGAATTCTACACACATGCATACAACACACATAGGTAGGCACATAGTCACACGGGCACATTCCGTATAAACTAATGTGTATGCTATATACATTTATATTTATGTGGTGTGTACACATAGCACAAGGTGTGTGTGTGTACACGTGTTAGTAATTGCAAAGACTCAGGGCAACTCATGAAAGATTTCCTCACTTCTGTCTCGGGGCCTGCACAGGGGATGAGGAAGCAGATTTATGAGACGGTTCCGAGCGTCTTGAAACTGCTGCTCCAGAGCAGCTGTGTCCTTTCCACAAGGGAAGCTTTCCCCCTGTATCCTAATTGGGCATGAAATCTGACTCACCAGCACAAGGGACAGGGGAGCCGGCCAACAGAGCAGCTGCTTAGGCTACCCCCTGCACAAGCCACATCCAGGGATGGAATGGATGTGGGGTAAGTCACAGGGCCGTGCTCACCTCGCAGATGCTACAAGGACACTGCAAAGATCAGCACACATTGCGAAGGATTGTCCTGGTTTGTTTGTCCTCCCGGCTTCTAAAAGGCCAGAAATGGCACAAGAGCCCAGATATTTTTATCCTGATAGTAGATTTGATGACATAACATTGGCACCACGAGTTGTTCTTTTTATGCACTAACTCGTCCCTTTAGAGATCAGAGAGTAGGATCCTAGTGAAGAGTTGGGCCTTGACAGAATGTGATCCCTTGCCGATTGGAAGATTGGCAGCTCACCTGTGGATAATGTCAATTATTGGTGAGTTCCAGCCAGGCTCTAGGTGAACATTATTTATTAAAGGCAGAATACCAATGCCATGTAGGTTAAAATAGCAGGCTTTGGCATCGGACAGTCCAGATAAACTCAGATCCAACAATGTTATGGCTGGGTGATATCAGGCAACTTACTTAACCTTTCTGAACCTAACTTTATCTAAGGTCGCATATCATTTTTAGCACAGGGAACTGCTATGAAAATCAGCGTAGTACATGTAGTACATGTGCATGTAGAAAGACTCAATAATATAACCCATTCATAGTCGATGGCACATTTTTTCACTAAACTTGTCACAAAATAAAGATTGGTTTGGTGAATATGATGGAGTAAAAATAAGAGGATCTCCAACACCAAGAAAAATCTCCCCTGAGTCATGAAATTCCATAATGAGCACTGCCCATTTTTAGTGTTCTGGAAGCATTTCAAGCCTTAAGAATTTCTTCACACAATGTAATCCCTCTTCTGTGGATCTCAGATAAAGAAATTGGTGAATTTCGATTCTAGAAACCTAAAAAAGAAAAGAAAGAAATTCTTTTCCCAAACAGGCCTACTCTGAGGAAATGGACTTCAACAGATCTCACAATATGAATGGAAACTACTGATGGATATCCCCCTCCCTGATCACTAATTATAGTTAATGCAACTTAATGACCCAGCATCTGTCAAAACTACTTACCAAGATCAAGACACCTTAAGACTCTGCATGTACTCCCTTTGGACACCACGGCAAGAGAGGATCCTGGGGAAGAGACCAAAGAGTCTTGCTCCGAAAACCAGCGTCACTGGGAGGCAGGGAATTCTGCTCAGTTTGATGTGGGAAAGCCTATTGGATTTTAGTCTCCATAACTGTTATACTGAAAATCATTTCTACCTGATGATACCCACTGGTATGCCCAGAGAGCTTTAGGACGCTCGATAAATCTCAGCACCATAAGGAACTCCAAAGAACATCTCGCCAGTGTCACTCTTCAAGGGACAGAAGTGGAAGGGACTGGGATCAGTCGCCTGGTCTTTCTGGCTCCCAGCCATTTAACAGCAAAGTGAAGATGAGCAACAGCTGAAGTTTTCTCCCAGCCCCTGGATCATGCTCCAGTTTTGATTTTCCTGTAAAGACTCCTCATGTTGAAACACCTGAGGTTCCCAATTAGGGATCTGGGTGGTGAGCCTCCAGGAAATGAGGGTGGACATGACAGGAGAGGCTAGACTCCAGCTGAAAGGCTCAGCGGATTCCCTAAGGGCTGGTTCTCCGGTGATCCCTTATTTTCTCTCTTGTTTCTTCTTCCATCCCGTGATGGGAAGAGTCAGGGAATAAGCTTTCCGTGAATTCAGGCTGCATTCTGTGGCAATGCCCTACTGACCCAGAAGAGTCAGTGTGCTCCCAATTCCTTTCCCCTGTTGCCTTTCCTCGGGATTATATGCCATGAAAACATTCCCTGCAATACGTGATGCTGTACTGTCAACCAGGCCCACCTCCTGGAGGATCCTCCCACACCCAGGCTCCTGGAGAGCTGTCCAGGAGCCTCCCCTGGGGAGGGTGGTGGTTTCCGGGGCTGCGGTAGGAAGCAGAGCCCTGTCTCCTCACCCGTCTGCGGGCTTCTTAGCTTTCCCTGACCACCGGTCTCGGCGGGCCCTCAACAGGTACCGAGCCCCCATCTTCGCCATTATCACTTCATCCCCCTCCTGCCCAACCCTATTACCACCTCCGTCGTGGGCTAAAGAGAAAACTAAAGTATAATTGCCCTGGTCTTCACCTTCGCACAGCACCAGGGTCCTGCCTGCTTTGGAAACAGCCTGTTTCAGAAAATGGGGCCAGAGAGAAGCGCCAGGGTCCAGAGGTAAAGAGATATTTAATAAGAAAATAAGGACAATCTGGGAATGTGACTGAGATGGAGAGCATCCAGGAGGAGGATGCAAGGTGGCGGGCAAAGTCATTATTGGCCTAACCATTTACACAAGAAGCGCAGACACAGGCTGGGGATGTAGCTGTGTGGTAGAGAGCTACTCTAACCTGAGTGAGGTCCAGGGTTTTCAGTCCCCAGAACTGAAAAAAAAAAAAAAATTTTTTTTTAAATGAAGACACACACAGACACCACTGCAAGCTCTTACCCATGGATTTGTGGATTTGTTTAAAACCAGTTGCTCTCTTCTCCGTGACCTTTGACCTTACCCCAAACCAAAATCAAAACCAAAGACACCATTCTTTGATCCGATCAGCATCATCTCCTACGGATATTAGGTAATGATTGGCAAAATTTAAAACAACTCTCATGGTTGGGATAATATACTTACAAAACATAACAAAACTTTCTGCATAGACATCCATGATAAAGAGAGAGCTTGGGGACCTCGGGCCAGGCACATGCATATTCTACTTTTCAAATGCTGGCCCTTGGGAAACTCTCCAGGCCCCTTTCGAATAAGTTCTCCCTAAAATTCTTCTGCCTTTTGCTGTCATTCATTAACAAGCTTCATGAGTGGAGTGACAGTCCTCCTAAATTAAGCACTGTAGACTTCAGGCTAATTTTATGTTTTTGATCACAATAGCCGGGCAGTATTAGCAGCCTATTATTTTGTCAGGTTTCTCATTTAGCAAAGCAGCTTCAATTTATTAACAGTGAGGAGTGTGCATGAATCAATATGTTTCATTGGGCCATGTGTCATTTGTTAATCGGATATTGATGAGATTATTGACGCACAGCTAATTAATCTCAGGCCCTGTGCTAGCCTTCATATGGTTCCTTAATGATGTCCTTCATCTTAGTCTCCTGACTGGAGCACCCAGACGCGGGGACGGAGACAGTGAGTGAGGTGAGCTGTCAGAGGTCCCTCTCGCACATTTACAATCCCTTGACAGTGAAATTATTTTCTTAGTTGTAAATAGGTATCAAAGAGATATTTAATAACATTTGGCAGCAGATTGATATTGATTGGTGTGGACTGGCGTCAAATCCAACAGCCACTGAATTTTGCCTCAGAAGGAGACTATTAAAAAAGAAAATGCTTCATTAGTGTAAAACAATTGCATGAGTCAGTTGTCAAGGGCCCTCTGGAATTTAAAAATTCCACTTCTACTGACATTGTTTGTATATCCTTGGTTGAATATTTCAGATAATTCTTTCTCACTTTAACTCTTTATGGTCATCTTTGTTAACCCAGGATAACGTATTTCTGGGAATAGAATATTCAGAGGTTTCCAAATTCCTGGTAGTTTTAACAATTAATTCAACCGCTATCCAGTCACGCAGTTACAACTTCACCACTTATACCTATAAGTCCAGGTGTCCAATCACCACAAAAATCTTTATATTAAGGGAGTTCACATTCTCACCAGATTTAAGTTTTCCTAGACTTCGGAGGCACAGTGAAAATTGAAAAATAAGGGAAAAAAATGCAGGCTTTCTTCCATTAATTGGTTGTCACTCACCTACAGGTGACAAACATATTAAGACTCTGTCTACTCACCTGGAGAATGGGACCAACAAAATGTGACTTGAGTAACTCAGAGGATTCTTGTGAGAACACAGAAGGTAACATGTGTAAGAACATCTAGGATCTGACGAAGCATCATTGCTCTGGCATAAGTGCTAGTCACAAGAGGTCCAGGGTTTATTTCAAATTTGTTTGAGGAATGCAACGGGTACTTGCTTATTAACGTATCATTTTTTTCTGTGCATTTATTCATCCCTGACATGAGGATACATGGCCTACTGCAGAAGAAGAGAGGGCGTCAGTGCTGGGTGCTGGGTTCATCCGGGTGCTCCTCCTAACTCCTCTTGCCTAAGCGTGCAAGAGAAGGAAGAGCTCAGCATGAAGCTCCTTTAGCTCTTCAACAGTCTTAAGTAAAACATTATTACCCGGAAGAGTGGATTTCCATAAGGAACCCCTTATCCTCCTCCTCCTCCTCCTCTTCCTCCTCTTCCTCCTCCTCCTCCTCCTCCTCTTCTTCTTCTTTTTGGTAGCAGAGATTAAACCCAGGGGCACTTAACCACTGACCCCATCCCTAGCTCTTCTCATATTTTATTGAGCGACATGGTCTCCCTAAGTTGCTTAGGGCCTCACTGAGTTGCTGAGGCTGGCTTTGAACTTGGAATCCTCCTGCCTCAGCCTCCAGAATCACCAGGATTATAGTGCCCAGCAAGAGCTCCTCTTGCAAACAAATGTTTCGATGTTTTCAGCATCCTCGTGAAGAAAGAGATATTAGAACAAGAGCTAGGCTAAAAGGCAATGTATAGATTTGCCAGCTACAGTTCCCTCACTGGGCCATTAGACAGTGTCCCCTTTTTCTTCCTAATTTTAGAGCACTGTTGGTTATGATAGAGAATAATTTTAGTACTCAGATGATTGGCCAAAAATGTTTCCCTCTCCATAGTGTGTGTACACCTGAGAGTATTCAGATGATTAAAAATAATAATAAAGATGAACCTGAAAGAAAAAGGGAAAGAAGATGTGACCAAATGAAAATTGATCCAAAAAGAACCCTTCCTATACCTCTACCTGAAGCAGATATTTGAAGACATTAATGGTTTCTTTCATAAACACCAAATACTTTACTAAGTGTTTGATCTTCATAGAGCAACCATGGACTCTGTAGGTGGAACCCAATGGCTACCAGGATTTTACTTTACCTATTTTCTCTTCCTCACAGAGCTCTGCACATAGTAGATATTTGAGTAAAATTTTAAAAATTGATTATTACCCAAGAGGAGACCTGCGAAAATATTGTTGTTTGAGAATGTAGTGTAGCATTGTTGAAAGCAATCCCAGGAATGACTTCAAGGACCTGTTTTACTCCATTTCCATTAGTCAGCTTTCCATTACTGTAACAAATACCAAAGTCAACTTATAAAGACAAAAGGTTTACGGGATGGGGATGTAACTCAGTGGTAGTATTCATGAGGCCCTAGTTTTGACCCCCATCCCTGAAAAAACTAACAGAGAGGGAAGGGTCATTTTAATTCATGGTTTCAAAGGATTCAGTTCACAACTCAGTGGCCCCACGTTTTCAGAGCTGCGGTGGGGCAGCATTTCATGAACACAGCACATGGCGGAGCAAACAACTCACCTCATAGCCAAGAAGCAAAAATAGAGAAAAAGAAGGGCCCAGGCTCCCACAATCCCCTCAGAGACACACACACACCCAAAGACCTCCCATGAGGCCCCACCCCTTAAAGGTTCCACCACCTCCTACTAACATGACACCACGCCTTTACCACATGACTTTTGGGGCCTCAAGGTCACTCATGTAAATTCAGCTGAAGAGAGGGATCATCAGTAAAGTGTCATCTGTGAAGTTCAATAGCATTAGATCAAAATGATCTTTCCCTGGCACAAGGTCATCAGGCATCCTATCCTTTAAATGCTAGTATTTCCTAAGCTCATGAGATATCCACCCTGCTCTGTTTCCCATTATGTACTCCCAAAGAGTGGCTTTATCCACATCTTGGCTTCAAATACCACCTACCCCCAACCTTATTGCTGGACAAGATTTGCCTGTGGAATACTAGACACATGTTTCCATCTTCCTCTAGGAAATGTCCTCTTAGAGATCCCATAACCTCTGCAAAATCCTTCTCACTTATCCTTACCTCCAACCAATCACCAGCTCTTGCCTCTCTCTTTTAACTCTGCCAAATTCTTTCTCTTCTCACAAGCCTTGGTCAACATCCTGTCCCATTCTTCTGTCACCTCCTTCCTAAAATTCCAGGCAGCCTCCTAAATGGTCCCCACTCCCAGGCATGCCCCTCGCTCCCTGTCCAGGGTAGGAGTCCCAAGTATGGGCTGAGTGTGACCTCCTGCTCCTAAAGTGTCTTTATGGCTGCCAACTCTCCCTAGGATAAAAGCCAGATCTCTAAGCCCCTGTCATATGGAGGCACCATGTTGTGATCACTGTCTCTCTCCATGTTCAGCCCCACATGTGTCCCCTGTTCCTTGAAATCTAATTCACAGTCACGCTGAGTGATCTTCAGTCTCTTGATCCCCCACCCCACTCCCCACATGCTCTTCTGCCTGGTGTTCATCAGCATGACTCAGGAGGCTTGTCCCCTGGCCACCATTAATGTCACTGCCTCTGGTTAATCTTCTGAAACTCCACCCACAAGTCTGGGCTCTATACATAGCTCCCTCCTATCACCCCGTGCTTATTCTGCCATGGAACTTTTATGAGGACCTCTTTGTTCATCTAGAGTCTTCTAAGTGCAATTTCCTTGGCAGGAAGGGCTCTGCACCGCCTGTTCTCCATTCTGTCCTTATTTCAAAAGCACAGGTCTTTGTCAATATGTGTCCAGTGAACTTAACTGAAATGAGTTCATTATCTTCCCTCCCAATAGATGTTCTTCCTTTGACTTTGTTCTCATTTGGGTTAGGACACTCCATTTCCCAATCACCAACAAGGCTGATATTTTTTGAATTGTATTTCTCTATCATCCAGTGATTCGATGGACCTTTGTGCCAGTCATCCAAACCGATTGCCAAATGTCCACCAAATTTATAAATTGGCTGTCAACTATAACCAATATTTTAAAAATGCACTTTATAAACTCATGATTAATTTTAAAGCCAGTGTAATTAATGGTCCAAACTGGTCACTTTCTCACACTTTTCCTGTCCTTCACTCTCACCTATGCTCTTGAGATCTTTTCCCTCCATTGTGTCTGGTGGAAACATGAAGTAATGATATGCTACTGTGTAGCTATGGTGACAATATCCACATCATACTAATCAACAAATGCTACAAATCAGGGCTTTTTCTTTGCTTTTGCAGAACCAGTTGTTAATTCTTTCTATTTTTACTCTGTGTGTATGTGTGTGTGTGTGTGTGTGTGTGTGTGTGTGGTATTAGGAATTGAGCCCAGATGCACTCTACCACTGAGCTGTCTTCCCAGCCCTTTTAATTGTGTTTTTTGGTTTTTGTTTTCCAAGACAGGATCCCACTAAGTTGCCCAGGCTGGCCTTGAACTCGTAATCCTCCTGTCTCAGCACGATTATGGGCATGCCACACCACCCAGCTGAGTTATTAATTTTTCAGATGAGCATACCACCCCTTTCAGGGGGTTAATACATGGCCTGGCCATATGGCCCTCTCCAGAGTTAACCCACCTCCTCTGCCTGCTTCTCTAATGAATTCTCCATGCTTGTCCAAGATTATTTTTTCTAGAACATAAATGTGATCAAGTCACTCCTCTATTTAGAAACTTGTACTGCTCCTAGGCACCTACAGATCCAAGACCTGATGTCCTCAGGTAGGCTACGGCCCTTAGCATGGCTAAGGAGACCCTTCAACTACCTGGCCTTGCCTCTCAAGTCTTCTTTCCTGCCGCTTCCTTGCCGCGCATCCAAGGCTCTGGTACCCTGTACCTCTTGTCGTTGTGGCTTTGATAACTTCCTGCCCCACTGTTCCTTCTACCTAGACTGGACCCACCTTGCCTGGAGGAGAGTTCTTCAGTGAGTCCTTGGACTGCTTCTCATTGGTCATCATGAGGCTTTCCTCTGGGGTGTCCCCACGGTGTTCCCACACAGTAACTGTCACACTCATAACATTGCTGTATCTGTGGGTTTTCATGTCTCTCCTCCACTTCACCAAGTCCTTCCAGGGAAGGGATTATGTGGCTCTCACCAGGTTTGTCATATGGTGAGGGTCTAAGAAGCTTTGATGGAGTTGAAGAATGAAGGAGTGACGTGAATGAGATCATGGCTGACATTTACACTGAGAGTGAGCTCTTCCAACACAGAGATCCTGGAGTTGACAGCACTACCACAGTGGCCAAGACCTTAGTGAGTCACCAAGGGCCATCCAGGGTCATCCTCAAACAGTCTACAGAGGCTGCAGGTCCTGCCCTCTCCCTACAACATGTTTTTTTATGGAGATGAAACCAGGTTTAAATTAGTCACAGGAATCTCAGAATTTACAGCTACTTCTGTCATAGCTCTAGGTTGTGGACTTCAACTTCCATTTTTTTCTCTCATGGCCATTGTGTCTCTGAACCCCAACCAATTGCAGCATGATCTCTAATCTAGTGTACTTTCTTCATTACGTGTTTGCTAGATAGTAGAACACCAGCTACCTCGTGCCAAGTTGCATTTCTTCTCTCTGTTGACTGTACCCACTTTATGACTGGCAGGCTCTCTCTGCCAGTCTAGAACTCTGCTCTCATTCCTCCTAGAGTTTTTCTTCTTGTCAAGACGTATAGCCAATCTTGTTATTCCTTCCGTGAAAATTTTAAAAGAGTGCATATTATAAATATGTCAGAATTGTTGGATTAAATGTTAGTAAGATTATTTTTACGTATATTTTATTTAACCTGATAATTCTGACATATTTTCCGATATTTCCAAAATTATTTCAGCATTTAATCAACACGAAAAATAAGCAAGCCATTTAATAATCTTATCATGCACAAAATCTTCAAAATCTGGTGTTTTATACATGCATCACAGACTAGTCTTCTTCAAAAACATTTGAAAATTGTTTTATGTATTTATTTTGTTTCATTTTGATTGAGATAAAACTCACAAATATTGTATACATTCAAGAACACAACCTGATGATTTAACTTGCAGATATTATGATAGTACAACCAAATTAATTAACACATTTATCACCACACTTATTTACACTTTGTGTGTGTGTTGAGAACACTTAAGATCTACTCTTTCAACATCTTTCAAGTAAATAATGCAGCATTACCAACTACAGTCATCATGTTGTATATTTTGTCTCCAGAACTTACTTGTCTTACAATGGAAAGTTTGTACCCTGTGACCAACATCTCCTCACTCTCCCACATTTCAATAAACCATATTTTGATTTCATAAATTTTCCATTGAATCAGCCTCCTTATATCAGAGAAAACATTCGACAGACGAACTCTAGATAGGGCAGAGGGGTGGGAGGGGAAGGGAGGGGGCATGGGGTTATAAATGATGGTGGAATGTGATGATCATTATTATCCAAAGTACATGTACAAAGACACGAATTGGTGTGAATATACTTTGTATACAATCAGAGATATGTATCTGTAATAAGAATTGTAATGCATTCCACTGTCACATATAAATAAAAAATAATAAAAGTAAAAAAATAAATTTGCCATTGAAAAGGTAAATTCACACCACCAGGTTTTCCCACGAGTACTTAAAAAAATTTTCTAATAACTACATCAAGTACAAAGGAATTATTTTCTTATAGCTTTTACATCCTTATTAACAAATTGATTCTTTTCTTTGCAATGAACTTACTGGAGTTGAATCAAAAGCATATCAATTTCAGAATCATATCTACCCAAGCTGAATAAGTTGATTAACTACATCAACTCAGTATTAATATTGAAGTCAAAAAGATTTTGGCATGAACTGAAAAACAACTTTAAACTTGTCAATATCAACAAAGCATTCTCCAATTTTTTTGTAGTTTCTTTAACCAATTTTCATAATGCTGTTGACAACGGTTAAAATCATAGTTCTTGTGACTTTAATTCTGCTTTTAGGAATCAAATTTCATTGATAATTTTTTACTGACTGGAAGAAACTTCTTATCAAACCCCTGTGTACTTTTTCTCTTTATATTGCCAACTTCATCTTTTTAAAAATGTCTCTGCAGAGCAAATGAATGGGGTCCTCCAATTGTCTCTGGGCAGCAAGTTGCAATGGCCATTCTTGCAGAAACTTGTGACACATCCTCTTCTAATCTCTCCTTCTACCTACAGTCCCTCTCTTGCATCTATCTCCTGAAAAAAAAAAAAAACTACATAAACTGAAATACAATTCCAAAACTTGATTCTGCAGCAAGGCCCTACCTTTGCTTTGAATTTTAAAAACATGTCCACACTTCAACTATTATATACTTTACTATAAGATAATTAAAATACCAGGCAGATCAGTGTAATTACCAGTTATGATTTATATCATTATCACTGTAACTTGTGCTTAAATAAACATATTATTATGCTACTTGGGAGAACAGGAATAAAGAATTCAAACTAAAGTCATCAAGGAATTGTTTCTGTGTTGCACTAGGAACAGCACCAACATCCAAAATGCTCATTTCATGATGACTTTAATGTCTCCCACAGTTCAGTGAGAGAAATGGAGTCCTACCACACGATAAAGTCCTGGTTAGCGGGAAATATTCTGTACTGCTTCAATTTTAATTTTTAATTTTAATTTTTAATTTTAATTTTAATTTTTCAGAATTAAACTAAAATCAATCACAACTAAATAATTGTAACATTCAGTGCCATAGTCACGGTCACACGTCACGTGCTCAGCACTCAAAGAGGGCTGCGAGAACCTGTGTCCAACTAGGTAATTTGAGGCAGGAAGTAGGGAGGGAAGGAGAAGTGGGAGGGGAGGGAAGGATGAGTTATTGCTTTACACATATAGAATAGGTAGATTGAAATAAATGTCTTTACTAAAATACATCAGGCAGACCTGGGTAAGCTGAGGATCCCTACTAATGAATGTCACTGCAAAGAAGCACAACTTAAAGATCAATATGTCCACTACTTTTAAGTAACTCATATCACAGTAGAAGCTAATTTATGTTGGCAATATTGAACACTGCCAGTTTTTCCATGACAAAATAGACGGTGTCCTTTTTTAACCCGTGCCAAGGCACTTAATTCATGATGTTACCAGTTGGTCCGATTCTGCTGGAAATTTCACAAGAGACTCAAATATAGTATGTCCCAAGTGGAAATCATCATTACTCCCCTCTCAAAAAAATTTTTTTTAAATCACCTCACTTCACCTGATGCATTTTAAATACTCAGCACCTAGTACAATAATATGCATTAGGGCCCTCAATAAATATCTGTTGGTGAATTAAATAAACGCATCTACTAGCATTTTCAGCTCTAGTTCTAAAGCATTTCTGCAAGTTGATAAACTCAAATTTTATGCAATGTTTTAAGTATACACACCAAAAAGCAACCTGTCATTTTTAATTTGTAGCAGAGAGAAAGGCAAACGACTATAAAAATAAATTCTACAGTAAGCTAAGAAACCTGATATCCACAATTGCATAGCACAATGCAATACAAGCCAATCAGATAGCATTCTCAAACACTGTTATCTTGAGCTGTGTATTGCTACAAAAATCAAATCATCACTTGCTTTATATTTACGGTATCTTACAGCTTGGTGTTAACAATAAGTAAGAAGGGATTCATGACCTCTATTTTTTAGATAATTAGTAGTGCTTGTTTAAACTTGGGTTAAAGTTTTAAAATAAAGTCTTGATATTATTTCATGGAACTGGAAATTGCATTCATATTCTAGGACCTTGTCAAAGTAATGGGTGGAAGACTGAAGAAAAGAAGGGGCAAACTGTGTTCTTTTTGAAAGTAATAAAAATTGGGGGGCATGGTGGCACATGCCTATAATCCCAGTGCCTCAGGAGGCTGAGGCACGAGGATCATGAGTTCAAAGACAGACTCAGCAACTTAGCGAGGCCTGAAGCAACTTAGCGAGACCCTGTCTCTAAACAAAAAACAAAATGGGCTGGGGATGTGGCTCAGTAGTTAGGTGCCCTGGGTTCAATTCCCAGGTTCAAGGAAGGAAGGAAGGAAGGAAAGATTACCTTGGTGGTGTTTCCCATTTCAGATTGCTGTTTGCAACCAATGACATCATCATAGATTGATCTCAGTGAATTGAGTCACAAGTTGCATTTTTTTTTTTTTTTGGTAAATAAAAGTTTCAGGGTCCCTTCAACTGTATTAGGGCATCAAATTCTCTCAACACTGTTATGAGGAAGCCACGGTAGATATGGTTAACTTCATCCATCTAATGCAGAAACAAAGGCACAAGATGTCAGATGAGCAGATCATGGAACCAGATGGACATGGATTTCAACAATAGAAGCCACTTCCTTTCATACTTAACACTTTCCACCAGACCTCAATATTAACAGATAGCATCGGGAGAGGGAGAAATTCTCATCCAGAGGAAAGAATGTTAAGAACAAAACATATGCACAGGGGGAAAACGGACTTGGTGTTGCTTGGAAACAGAGTCTTACAAGAGGGTGAACAGCAGAACTGAGAAGGAGAAAAACCCAAATAATTCTGTCTCAACAGCATTTTGGAATGTTTGAGCATTTAACAGTATAGGAAGGGGAAGGAAAGCATGACGTGACCCAAATAAATTCGCTTCCCCTAATGAATCTGGACAAGCCATATTTTCTCGAAGCACTCCATCAACCATGGTTTGTCCCTTGGCTTATGTAAAAATATCATATTATATAAGCGCCTATGTTGGGACATGTAGATAATTAAAATAGAGTTTTAATGTCCATTTGGCTTTACGAAGTTATGACATTTCCTATACAAAGTCAGGGGCTTATTTCCTCCCTAATTCATTTGATAACTTGCCTGGATGGTAATATGAGTTGTGTGTTTTAAGATATTATTTGTTTAGCCTAGGGGTAATGTAAATTCTAAAATTTAAAAGCTACAACTTTAATGATCTGAATAATAACACTGTATATTTGTACATGGCCAACTTAATGCCCTTTCTCTCTGCTTTTTTTTCTCTATACTTTAGACTAGAACATGAGGAGGGAGGGATCCAAAGAAGAGACCTCCAACGAACAATTTTATGTACACAATATCTGCTACCGGCGCCCTACGAGTTTTTTCCCCCTGCATACCACGGAATCCATCCTGTATACTCAACATTTGAAAGTAGTTTTCTATGTTACATTTTCTTAATTCTAATTAAACAAATCTTAATCTTGACTTTAATGGCTGCAATTATGATACTTCATTATGTTAAATGTTAGTTGCAACATAAGAATAAATTGTATAAACAGTTTAGCTGCAATTGCATGGTGTCTAACTGTACATTACTCATTAACAAGATGTGGGTAGCAGCAATTATAACATTTCCTCCTAATGTCCCCATTTATTGAGTCACAGCAGCAAGCCCCCTTTCACATCACACATAGATTGAGGATAGCAGCTTTTGTGCTTGTGGAGCTCAGGCACTGTAACCCGCTGTGTGCCTCCAACTCAGATCGATGAAAGTACACATTAGCTCTTAGCCTCACGGGCGGAGTTCTTGAAGGTCAGAATAGCCATCAGCATCACTGTAGGGTATAAAAATCATTTCACAAACTGTGAACAAAAACAACACAACTCGCTTTGCAGTTTGATTATTGTTTATAGATACAGCAAGCCAAGAATTAAAGCATAGCCTTGGGGCAGCATAATTATTTACAGCTGAAGACTCAGATCATTATTAGTGTTCTCCTAATTGCTTGAAGTTATATCAATGTTAGTTGATTTAACACATTTTTTCATAACATGCATGGAAATTGGTTCCTCTGCATATGGAGTGTCAGTTTAACTGGTAGATGGTTTCTTAATTTATCAAAGTTTATTTTTTTTCTTCTAATTGTTCTTTTTTTTTTTTTTTGAGGGAAGATTTTTTTCCCTTAGCCATAAGCAGGGAGAGAGTTGAAACTGAGCTTCAATTTATCTACTGTATCTTCATGCTAGCGATGCTACAATTGTTTTGGTTCCATTTTCATTAAAAATTGCATCCTAAAGTCACAACAGCATCTTCAATTAGAAAATGAATCAAACTCTCCTCCAGGTGGTTTGTACTCTTCTTTTTCTCCCGGGGTTACCTATCTTCAAATTTTGTTCAACATTAAAAGCACGACTGTGTAACAAATAGAAACCTTTAATAATGCTGAATGTTAAAAAATAAAGTTTCCATGCATTGTGAAATCCAAATATCTTGATCAATCTTTTGAATATGCCTTAAGAAGATAAAGCAGTCTACGTGACTATAATATGGATGGAAACCTACAGTAACATCATAAAATAAAAATAAAGGGGAAATGTTCAGGTAGTAGGATTGCGGAGTGAGTCTGGAATTTGTAAGGTTAAGGTGAATTCCTACTCTTTTTTTATGGAGTTCTTGACCTGGATAGAAGAATTGTTTCTTTTGCTGTAATATATTTTCTACCTATAGGTGGCGACACTTGCACTATTTCTTTGGGGAGGTTCTTTGTACCTGGAAACATGGACAGTAGCCACAAGGAGACTAACTAGAAGCCATGGTGTCAAGGGCTTTCAAGACTAGAAAAGATCTTCACCACCACATACTCAATTCCTACCACATACTATGTGTGAGGGAAATAAGACCCCAAGAGATTAAGCCAAGTGCCAAGATGACACAACTAGTTAGTGATAGAGCTGAGAAAGTAAAGGAAAAAAGTAGATTCAGACATAATAACCGGAGACCAGCTGTAAACATACAAGACACTTAGGAACAACACTCACAATATATCATATTAGACCCCTATCTCAACACAGCAGATACTGAACAGCCCCACTAAACTCACACGTTTAAATCCAAATCCTAGCATTGATTTTTTTTCACAAAAA
The DNA here is from genome assembly GCF_052094955.1 of Ictidomys tridecemlineatus. Lineage (NCBI taxonomy): Eukaryota > Metazoa > Chordata > Mammalia > Rodentia > Sciuridae > Ictidomys > Ictidomys tridecemlineatus. Next base: position 142,582,004 of record NC_135484.1, read on the forward strand.
AAAAAATAGCCCTTCAAAATATTATGATAAAAGAACTGAAGTCTTTTATTTGAGAAAATGTAAATGTTTATAAAAACATGTCCCAAAAGGAAATATCAATTTAATGACTGATGTATGTTTTTACAAAACTGATCACCACTTGCAAATATGAAACTACTGGAGACTATCGGAGAAGATTGCTAATGGGTCTTATTGTTTAGAAGTCTGTGAAAGCAAATACCGTAGACTTTGATTCTGGGTCACAAAGGTTACCCAGAGATCTTATGAAATTTCAGCTGTGATTGTTAACCTGCTAAAAGTTACCACACTACTTAACACTTGTGATCTTAATCTAAGAGACATATGGTAGGAATATTTCCTAAGACTTTCAAGGACAATTCTGCTTTCATCCAAGGGAGTATTATTTAGCAATTCTCTGTACTTTCTGCTCCTTTAGCAAAACTCTCACCAGTGCCTGGTTAAAAAAAAAATGGAAAACTTAAGAAATGGTATTTTAGGTTAATTTAATTTGGATCATCTTTGAACAAATTACAGTCTGCCTAGCAACCCTGGTGGGTTGTTTCTGAGGTCTCAAGCTGCCTCCATCTCTGGTGTGCATGAACATGATCCTGTGGAAAGGGGAAGAAGGTGAGAGGTGGAAAGTACCTGAGGGGACCCCATTGTCTCTGTGGGTGATGTACAGTGACAGAACCCTTTTCCCCCCTGAAGTGTAACGCCTTCCCTTCTAGAGAAAAACAGAAAGCCTGCTAAACAGAGAAGGATGTATGAGGCATAGAAAGATAATTCTATATTGATTTTTAAAGTGTACTTTGAAGTAGGTGTGTGTGTGTGTGTGTGTGTGTCTGGGTGCATATTTCATGTAGTCTTGCTCTTGGCTTATTTTGTGTCTATTTAGGAAGGCATAAAATAACCCAAATTAATTATACGGAGAAGAAAATGAAAGCAATAAAGCGAATTCAGTAGTTTTACATGTTTTGTGTTTGCTAAGATACACATTAAGGAATTTTCCTCTCAAAGGTAGGTCCATATTTTTCACGGATTGGCAAGTTTATTTCTCTCTTTCATAGCCACCTGGCCTCATTTTACGTATTCAGATACCTCTAGTGTCGTAGTCATTTGTGTGAACGAGGCCTCTCGACTCCCACCTTTGGGTTTGGTTTCAATAATTGCTTGTCATTTGTCACTGACCAGTGTTGTCTATCTTGTACAACTCGATTCATAGTAGGTGGGAGATTCACATTGGTTCTATCAGAATAGAACAGGTAGATGTGGTATGATGTTACATATTCATGACGGAGAGATTAGAATTAGATGCAGCTCCCATCTTCCATAAGAGTGTCTCAGGAGGGGAAACTTAGGTACATTTGAGGTAGAAAAAAAAAATCATTCTGCCATCTATGGCATAGAACAAATTCTTAAGACTCATAAAGTCAATATTTACGTTTTAAACTGTTGAAAGAACTATCATCAGATGCTGGCGAGGGCAGTACATTACAGACTCCACCCCGGTGAACATAAAAGGGCGACTCCTCTGCTGCCTTTTGCATTTCAATCCAGGGCTCCTGTTTTAGTGAGCCCCATGGCAGAAGGGGATGGTGGGGGAGGGGGCGGGGCAGGGTGGGAAGGAGCCTTGGGATCTTATAGTTACAACATCTGCAGGGCAGATAACATCTGCAGATAATGACAGGGCAGGGGTGAAGGGTAGAAAGGCCAAGCCATGGAAGGGCTGGGGGTGGAGGGAAGCTGCTGCAGGAATTCTGTCACATCCACTGTTTTCCACTGAATCCCTAATGAGCAGCCTCACCCACCGTTTAACCTGCCTGAGACATTGAAGCATGGTCCCCCACCATGGGATAGTGTTTAACTTCTTTTTTCACTTGAAGGGAAAAAAAAAGAAAAAGAAGAAGAAGAAGAAGAAGAAGTCACTGATTGCAATGACATGGGACCTTGGAGCCGTTTGATATGGGACAGCCACATGTCCACGACTTGGAACAGTTTTTGCTTTCCTCTCTCCAAACTGGAGCAGTGTGGCACTGAGGGGAGAGAAGCTCCTCCAGTCCACGGAGGCTACTGTCCGTAGGAAGCACATGAGTCAATCCTTATAGCAAAAGTGAATTTCAGATAACAGCTCAAGCATGACGGCTCTGATCACAGCCCAGCGCTTATGTCTACAAAGGAACCATCCAGCGGCCTGGCCATTACTGCAAATGCATTCCTCAACTCCGGCAACGCCAAGCTTAACATTATGGTCAACTCGAGGGAGAGAAGCAAGATCAACTCGGAATTCATTGTGGCAATTGTAATGAAATCGCCTATTTTCTCCCCTCCCCGCCCCCTTTCCATGCAAAGTGTACAGCTATTTAAACCACTGCAGCCACATCAGGCCCTGCAACTAGGTTCTCTTCGATAGGACGCTCTCATTTCTGTTGTGGACACAAACCATGAAGAGGAAATAAAGTCACACAAACACCTTCCTGTGTGGTGGCATTGTATAAAACCACACTCACCTTTCAGAAATGTTTGAAAAACCTACAATTCACACAAGTGAAAAGCAGGGTTCATAAACAAACAAGGAAAAAAGCTGGTGTCCTTAATAATGACTGCAGATTAAGATACAAAGACTTTTTTTTTTTTAACCTAATAACTTGTAAAAGTTTAATGATTGGTCCCACACCGCTGTGGAAAATCTGGTCTAACTTATTAACGACAACAGTAAGTCTTAGAAGGCTCTGCCTCAAGCTGCCTGGAACCTCATCTCACCGGCTGAAAGGCTTTGGGCTGAGTAACCTTGTTGTTTTCCACAGAAAACAAGGATAATGATTCTATCTACTCCACTGGGCAATAGTGAGGACTAAGCAAAAATGCAGAAAAAGTATTTATCCCTGTGCCTGTCGTTCAGCACATACCAGCGATTATGTCTATTAATAGTAGGGTGAATTTTGCAAGCATTACATCACTGAATTTTCAAGCATCACACAAACTCCATTATGGCTGCAACTACATCAAAATGTGTCTATGGCTTACGACTGAAGACTGGAAAGAAAAGTCCAATTAAAACCCATCAAGGTTATCCGTGAGACATTTTTTTCCACTCTTACCCACCAAGATTCTTTGCATTGTTATAATGTTTACAAAAGACAGGCAAAGGTATATATGTCATTCTTATTGCCAAACAATGTTTGCTATGTGAATTTTATTCCAGATAAGCTAATTAAGAAGGAGGAGAGCTAAATGACTTTGAAAATAACTTAGGAAAACAAGAAGCATGGGAAGCTCCCTAAGCACCCACCCCACAAGGAAAAAATAATACTAAACACCTTCTATCAATTAGAGGCTTGATCTGGATAGCAGATTGGCCTTTTGAAGAATAAGTAGCCATTGGTAGATCTTTCTTATTAGTCATTCATACGTTAGTATAAATTGTTTAATCTGACAGGTCAACATCTAAATGAGATCAAAGGTACTCATTCATAACATTTTTAAATAAGGAATAAAAGAGATCCTTGAGACTTGAAAGATGGTTGGCTTGTTTAAAAAAGAAGAAGAAGGAGGAGGAGGGGGAGGAGGAGGAAGAGGAGGAGGAGGAGAAGGAGAAGAGATTTGGGCAAGTAGAAGTCTTCATAAGTTCCAGGAAATCTGTTTGTGTATGTTACTCTATACTAAAACCTCTTACCAATAGAAAAATAATTATACATTCCCAATCTCACGCAGCTCTCTTCAACAGTTATTATCTTCCTCTAATTATTAACACTCTCCATATCTTACACTCTTCATGGGTAACCCTAAAAATAATGCCTCAAGAGCTGGGGGTCCTCCTGTATCAGCCCGGATAGAGAGTGACATGTCCCCTGGGTTAGTGCTATTGATGGGTCATGGCAGAGTCTAACAACTTCTAACCTCTCTTCTGCTATCCAAAGTTGAGTAACTAGCATTCATGTTTTGTATTGTCATAAAATTCAGTCAAGACTAATTGCTTTTTTCCCCCCAACTGGGCAGTTTATTTTACTTTAAAGCTTCATGATTTATCAGCAGCTGATATTGCTAAGTTAGTTTCCATATTAAAAGTACAAGAAATTGAAAAAAAGCAAGTAAAATTTCTGAATAGAGAAGATATTCATAAGTAATGTTCTCAAAGAAATGAATTAAGCCCTTGAGAGACATGGATAGACTCTTGTTAAGAACACAACAATGTGTAAGAATGCAGAGGTGGCCCTTAGACACCTTCCCAAAAGAGGCTGTCTGTGTCCCATCTCCAGAGTGAGCTTTGGAGGTCGCATCCCCTCACCACCATGTTTTTCTACCTAGTCATTTCCTGCCACTGCACTGGCTTCTCGAAAGTTTCCATTTTCCCCTCTGATATACATAGGAATTTAGCTGTCCCTGGTAATAAGTATCATCTCTGTCATCCGCGGCTATGACTAGTCAGATAAATTTCTGTTTTCATCTCCTGCGGTTGGGATGAGCTTTCATATTTGGCTCCAAGCACTCTTCTCTTTTAAGCTGGATTCAAATGCTGTAAGACAATAATAACCATTAACTATTACTTTAACAATATCTGAGACATAGAGCGATTAGCCCTCTAGCTCAGTAGTTATCAAAAAATCGCAAGGTTGAAAACATAGCTTTTCATCTTCATTCAATATCCCAACATCCTGCTCAGCTTCACCTAACATATAGAATGTCATTAGAGTGACATCTTTGCAGCCACTGAACCTGTGTTTTTTGATTTGCCACTGTCTCCTATTTTGACAACCATCTGTTTGCCATAACGTAATTGTAAATTAGTCTTCATTCTCAGTCCTTCCAAATTCTTTGTTTACCTCATAGCTAATTGGAACTCATCATTTAAAGAATTGCTAAGATACAGCCACCTTCTCTGGATGTCTCTTCCCTGAATGTCTGAATGTAGCACTGAGTGTCCCTCCATGTAGCCGGACATAGCCAAGGGGACAAGGACCCTGTTTCACTAACTTCTTTTTCCTCTAGCACAGGAACTGCTTCTCAACAAATGTTTGCTAATTTTTCCTTCCAGTGATTGACCAAATGGAGGCAATAAAGTCATCCACCGTGCATTCTTCTTTTAGGGAACCTCACCTGATTACTACTTCTCAAGTAGCCCCCCTCCCCCCAAAAAAATGACTAGGGAACTAGAGTGAAAGTCTTAGAGCAGGGAGGATCTACCAAGTAAAGGGTCCAAATGGGATGGTCTTTCTCTGTGTTCTAGGGGGACAAGAGTTCCACGTAGGGACAGAGGACACACGCAGCACTGTTTCCCTTCACAATACCTTGCGATCCTTGTGCCGTTCCTTTGTGGTCTTCATTACATTTAAACAGTTTATCCTGTTCCTGTTTCCTCGCGTCCTCTCCCACGATGTTCTTCACACCTGGCCTGGCATGAATGCCCCATTGAGCCCCGTTCTCCTGTTTCCATCATTCAAGCACCTTCTGAAATCCTATTTCCTCTATTAAGCTTCTGGCTAATTGGAAGAGGTAGCAATTTCCCCTCGCAGGCCGGTTCCCCCAGCTTCCTCTCCACAGGACCCTGCACTCAGAGCCCAAGACCTTGGCTTTCTCTGGAGTTGGTCTACCTGGAAAGTTCAGAGATGATAAAGAACATCACCTTGTATTCTTGCCTGGACACATTTAGAGCCTTAGTAAATTCTTTAAATGAAAATAACAGGCTAAAAATCTCAAATTGCAGCTTCCCTCCTGGGCTAGAACATACGCACAGTCAATAACTCCATTAGTATAGTTTTGAAGACGAAATGTGTTGATGTTGTCATGTGACGCCACTATTCATAAGGCAGACTTGGTCACTGACACTCTTCTTAGGAGCTTTGTCTAGTGACCCCATTTTGTAAGGACTGAGGATATTTAGAGCAACAGAGGTACATTTGAGGCTAAATTGTGAACTTTCATTGTCGCCTAGCAAATGCATTTCTCGCTTGTATTTTACAAATGAGGAAATTGTGACAGCTAACCCAAATCAAAAACTTTCTACTTGATCAAATAGCAAATCCCAGAATGAATGCCCGTACCCCTCCAGCTTTCAGCCTTTCAACTTAGACACAGCACTGTGTCTCACAGAAGTAAATGAGGGTTAAATGCACGAGGAAGAATTCACAGAAGCCATATGATGGCTCCTTTCTCTTCTCTGATTTCAGAAGCTGGAATCACCCAGCATCAATACAGCTATCAAGACTTTAAAGTTGGGGGCATTTTGTCTGTTCAGAATACAATCGGATCCATAAAAAGACTGACAGTTGATTTCAACGTCTTTTCCACACCTTTCCTGAGGACACACCTTTTTTTTTTTTTTTAAACAAGATGTCATTATCCTGCACTGACATGCATTGATACGCTGTATGAACGCCGCTTTGATCCTGTGCAAAGTGTTACAGTAACCAGGAAGCAAAAGAAAAAATGAATGGAGGGAAGCCCTGAGGAGTAGTGTTTTATAAATCAGAATTTCCATGCAATTTATAGATGAGTTCACTGGGTACCACGTTAGAATGTGAATGCAGAGCAAAGAAATTAGCATAACTGGTGACTTTTATGTCTAAAATGTGCTCCACAAATGATTCTTCTAAATGTTGCGTGTTGATCTCTCTTATCCATTTGGATATATGAAGGCAGATCCTCCCTTCATTTTTTTTCTACCTCTTAATCGTGTTATTTTTGCGATTGCATTTCAGGCTATGGAATGAGTATGATGAGATGTATTAGTACACCAAAACCAAGTTCTACAGCTTCCTAAAGAACCTAATGATCAACCAGGGAGCAGTTCCTGGCATTTGACCTCGTCTGAGTCTAAAAATGAAACATCCATCCTTCATTAAATGCTTGGACAGATCTGTGAATTTTCTGTTTGTTTGACACTAGTCATGGTAACTTTTTACATTGCTGTTTTAGATGTTTATGTATAAATTGAATTTTTTTTATTGATTGTTCAAAACATTACAGAGCTCTTGATAAATCATCTTTCATACATTTGACTCCATTGGGTTTTGAACTCCCATTTCTACCCCCAATACAGATTGCAGAATCACATCTGTTACATACTCACATTTTTACATAATGGCATATTAGTGACTGTTGTATTCTGCTACCTTTTCTATCCCCTACTATCCCCCCTCCCCTCCCCTCCCATCTTCCCTCTCTGCCTCCTCTGCTGTTGTTCAATTCTCTCCCTTTTTTTTCTAAATTGAAATCTTAATAAGTTCATTTAGCCACATTCAGGTTTCTTAATCTTGGTTCATCTTTTGCTCTTTTTTTTTTTTTTTTGATGAAAAGCATCTTCTAGAAGGGAAAGAGAGTTGCATATCCAGTTCTAATTGCCGACAGTCACCTGAAATAGACTATTTGGCATGTGCAGTGTTAACTACATGATCCCATTTCATCCTCAGAGCATCCCTAGGAGATACATACTACCACCAGCCCCATTTTATACCTAAGAAGGCTGAGGCTTAGAGTGTAAATTACTGATTCAAGGTAGCTGGAAAGAGGTGAAGACAGAATCTCCCATATTTACAGAATCCTGCTTGCTAAATCCAGACTTCCTTGCCCACACTCCGTTGCCTCCACAGGTATGAATGAAGAAGGGCACTTATCAGCTTGCTTATCTAATGCACCTACAAACAATGTGTCAAAGGTAAAGAAGACAGTGTGATATTTAAAGGTGCAGGCCCTAACCCTTAACTCCAAAAGCTACAGTCTTACTATTTACTATCTTGGCAACTTTCAAACAAGTCACCAACCCTCTCTGTCCTTTATTTTCTTTAATTGTAAAATGGGATAATATTAGTGTCTACCTGAAATGATTACTCGGGATTAAATTAGTTACTGTCTATGCAGCACCCACAGCAGAGATCAACTCACGGTAGGAGTTCCTATGGGTCATTTATCTTTTGCTTCATAGACACAAGCCATCCTAATTCATCTGTGAGATGATAATATAATACATGACTGGGTAGTGCACAAAAACAGAGATTTTCCTCTCACAGTCTGGAGGTTGGGAAGTACAAAATCAAACCCCAGCAATTGGCAAAGGGAGGATTCGAGTCCCTCCTTCGGAGATGTCACTTGCTGCTGCATCCTCAGGAGGAGGCTGATGCCGTGTCCTCACGTGGAGGAGGAATGTGAGAGAGCAAACCCATCTCTTTCAAGCCCTTTGATGAGGGTCCTAATCCAATCTAGAGGACTCCACCCTCTGACTGAGCATAGTCATCTTTTAATACAATCCTATTGGCTGGTAAGTTTTAGCACTTGAATTTTGGGGGACACACTCAGACCACGGCAGAAAGCTATCATTTTCTCGGAAAAGAGGATATCACGCTCAGCCAAAAGCATATTGTCTTATTTTCACAAAGATTATAGTAATTTGGGGAAACCAATTAGGTCACAACTACTATTTTCTCAAAAAAAATCCAATACAACTTTTAGAAGCATTAAAATAATGTGAGGGATGTCCTAGGAACAGTTTACCGATGGGTGGTTTTTTGAATTCTAGAGCAGGTATTCTTAGTCTTTGTGAACATGACAGAAGCTGCTATAGACCTTCTAAGAACTCACCTGTGCACATACAGGTAAATTTTTGCATATACTTTCAGGTGTTCTGAGATAACTAAAGCTCATGGGTTCTCATTAAGAATCCCCATCTCAGAGGGATATGAATGAATGAAACAAGAACCTCATACTCCAATTGTGTCCTTAGTAGCTGGTAGGATGGTGGTTAAAAAGCCCCAGCATCTCTAAATTAAATATTCTTATTCCTAACTTAACACACACACACCAAAAAAAAATTGGAGCAGGTGATTCCTTGTATTACTGTCACTTCAAGTTCTGCAATTTAAATTTCTGAAGGACACAAGTTCCATCAAACAACCAGTTTCCGTAATTTATTCTTCTCCTCTAGGTTTCCTAATTAATATTGATCTTGCTTTAGCTAGTGCTGCCAATTCTGAAGAAAATGGAAAATTAACTTAATCTTTATAGACACCTTCTAGATTTTGAATTTATAATTTACTGCCCAATTTTACCCAAGTTTCTATGAATGAAATTTGCATATTTATGAACTCTATCAAATCCTTGATCACTAATACACACATCATGGTCTGAGCTGCCTACCAACAGAGGTCATAAATTGTTATGAAATTCTTCCTCGACTTCCTCATCTCCTTACGAATACTGTTCATCTTTAAGCCTAAATTACTTACCTGGTAGAGAAAAACAAGAAGAGAAACTGTACACTATTTATCAGTCCAGAACTTGACTATCAATATAACACAGTAGATCCTGTGGATCACTAAGTTTTCTAAAGTCAAATTGTAGCTACACTGATAAAGTAACGCTACTCAGATTTTCATCATCCTGTGCTACCTGCAAAGTCCTGTTAGGTACATTATCTCCATTACCACGGTCAACTTTTTATTTTGTATTTCTTTGATTTTTAAATAACTTTAGATTTACAGAAAAGCCACTGAAATAACTCAGAGAGTTCTGGTGATTTTCCATTTCCTCTTGTGGACTCACTTAAAGAACCATCATGGTACATGTGTCAAAACTGAGATGATAGCCCTGGTGCAATATTAAGCTACATGCGTCACTCGGATCTCGACAGGTTTTCTGCTGATGTCTTTTTCTGTCGTAGGAGCCAGTTCAGAACACCACACTTGCTTTTTTTGTGACACTGTCACAAATTTCCATTGTCTCCTCTGGTCTGTGATAGTTTCTCGGACTTTCCAAAATTTTAATGACACCTTTAAAGAGTCTACATCACTCATCTAGGATGTCCTTTGGTGACTTATGATTTGCCTGGGGTTATGTTTCTTAGGGAAAGGATGCCACAGAGGTGAAGTTCCCCTTGAAGTCCATAGTCACAGAGGGTGGCATCGGCATTCCCTGCCACCAGTGATGGTGACTTCGATCACTTAAACTAACATTTGCCAGTGTTCTGCATTTTAAAAACATAAACTTTCCCTTTCCTTAATTTGTTCATTGGAAATGAATCACTAAGTCCAGCTCTTATCCAAAAGAAGAAGAATATAGTGCTCACTTTCCGAGGTGTGGGGGAGGGGAGGATGTGTATTTTCATGTATTGTTTGCACAACCGTTTCTGTGAACAACACCTTTGAAAGCACCTATTACCGTTTTCATTTCCAGAGGACAAGACTGAGGTGCAAACGGGCCAAATCTCACAGCTCTGATGCGGTAGAGTCAGTTGGTCAAACCAGCTCATCTATCTCCCAATCCATTCACCCGTCTTCCCAGGACATTATAGCAAAACGCACTTCCAGGTTTACTTTACTAAAATCCATCTTAACTGATGCCAGTGGGATGTGACCCAAAGAGTGAGTGTGATTTCCAAAATCTACTTTGAGGCATTTCCCATCTGATGTAGAAACTGATCCAGTTCCCGCGGATCCACTCCATTCTCCATCTGGGCACTGCTCTGCCTCTGATCTCCCCAGATAGTTTTTTTTCTACTAGAAGAGTATCCAGCCAAAGGATTTGAGACCTCTCTTTAGATGAAAGAAAGATCTGTTGTTCCCCAAACCCAGCTGGAAGCCAACCACAAGGCACACCCACCTCGAAGGCCTATGGAGGATCTGCACTGTGGGACAATCCCGGCTTGTCCCCTGCCCGCTGTCAGCAGGCTTGCAAGAACTGTTCACTGGTGATGGTTGCCACTCACGGTCAAAGGACACCCAATTGTAACAAGTGAGACAAAGGGGGCGGTGGGGAAGGCGTCTCACATTACCCAGGAGTCAGGTCACTGGACTCCCCTCGTGGGAAGTTCAGGAATCTGCAGACATTTTGAAGTTGGCACTCCTTCTGGCACCATGACTTGTCTTATCAGTTGGTCAAGTGATGTCTCCTAGGCACTACATTGCTCATGGCGACCAGCTGGACCCGCAGGAGAGCTAATCCAGAGTGACAGGGTCCCACCCACCCGCACTCACAGTCTGACCCAGACAGCAGCCTGCAGGTACTGGGAGAGATTCCATGCAAACACAAAGGGGAGGGTTTGTCCAGGGGTAGCCATGTTTGATGGTTACTGGGCTCTGTTGTCTATCTTAGAGTTGATGAGTATGTGTATGTGTGTGTGTGTGTGTGTGTGTGTGTGTGAAAGAGAGAGAGAGAGAGAGAGACAGAGACAGAGACAGAGACAGACAGACAGAAATAAGAGGCAAGATTGCAAGCCCTAAAAGAGTTTAAGAACTAGAGGAGGAAAATACAGTTCACTGTTTATCAATTTAAGATTTCAATATTAAGTTTAATGAACTACCCCCATCCCACCCCACCCCAAGTGCTGCTGTACCTAACACAAGAAGTATGGAGGTGACCCCCCTACACATTGGCTCACCACCTCCATCCCTGGGTATTCTCTGCCCTCCTGTGCCCTGGACCCTTGTCCGGATAATATGCTTAACATGCCTTTGTGGGAGGAGTGATGTGCCCTAGAGAGGCAATGGTCTGGATTTGGTGCTTCCACTGGCAAAGCAGCCTCCTGTTGGTCCACAGTCCACCTCTCTCCTCTCCTCCTCCTCCTCCTCCTCCTCCTCCTTCTCCTCTTCCTCTCCCTCTTCTTACTCCTTCTTCTTTTCCTTCTCTCTCTCTCTCTCTCTCTCTCTCTCTCTCTCTCTCTCTCTCTCTCTCCTTGTGGAGTCAGCAGACTCACCTCTCTCTATAGGATATTTTCTCTCTCAACCTCAACTTTCCAATCTTTAAAAATGTGGATAATGGTTGGGCACAGTGACACACACCTATAATCCCAGTGGCTCCAGAGGCTGAGGCAGGAGGATCTTGAGTTCAAAGCCAGCCTCAGCAAAAGCTAAGCAACTCAGTGAGACACTGTCTCTAAATAAAATGCAAAACAGGTCTTGGGATGTGGCTCAGTGGTCGAGTGTCCCTGAGTTCAATCCCTAATAACTGCCCCTCCCCCCAAAAATGTGGATAATGGTCATATGTTTACTGAAATAATTTGCAAAGTTAATTTATCTCCAAAACATTTTAAAAACTGTGAAACACGATTCACATTGAAGGAAACACAAAGCAAGATTTCATACATCGCCTTGATATGTTTTCCAGTCAAGTGGAGATCACCACGTCAACTTCTTTTCAGGAATTATTTTGTTTGTACCAAACGTTTAAAGTTTATGTGAATTTGACTGCTGATTTACTTCACATTGGCTACTTAAATAAAGATGGATCAATCACAGGCTATTAAATGTGTAGCCTGTTACATTGGAAAACACATTATTTTAAAATCTTTTTTTAAATGTAGTTAAATATATGTAATATAAATTTTACAGTCTTAACAACCATTTTTAAGTATTTAGCTGTGCATATACTTATGGTTTGTGCACCTGTCTCTGCCGTTCAACTCCAGAATTCTTTTTATCTTCCCCACCTGAATCTCTGTACCCATGAAATGTCAACTCCTCATGACCCTTTCTTCCCAGCCCCTGGCAACCAGTATTCTGCTTTCTGGCTCCATGAATCTGGCTGCTCTAAGACCTCATGTAAGGGAAGTCCTAACATCAGTCCATCGCTACTGGCTTATTTCACTTAGCGAAATGTCTTCAAGGGCTGTCTGTGTTGTAGCATGAAACACATGGGCTTTGGAGCCAAAGGATCTGAAGCCTCTTTCCATCTCTACTACTTAGTAGCTAAAACTATGGGTGGATGAGTCAAAAATAAAATCCTCCAACTGGGATATAGCTCAGTGGTCAAGAGCCCTAGGTTTGATCCCTCGCACCACATAAAACATGAGTAAATAAAAATAAAATACAGTCGCCAAGGAAATAATTGAGCCAAAACTAGTAAGCATGCACCCACACACGCACAAATGGCAGGGAGCAGATGCTGAAAACATAGCGTCTGACTCTGGAGACTAAATGTCAACAACCTCTGTGAGCTACACTAGAAGGACCACGTCTGTGTTTCTCTTTCCCCTGTTTTGTGGTGGTTGACAAGAGGCCATCACTAGCTGTGATCCCAGTAAGGTGACAGGCTGAGGCAGGAGGATCACAGGTTCGCAGCCACCCTCAGCAACTTAGGGAAACCCTGCCTCAAAATGAAAATAAAATTAAATAAAGAAATAAAGGTGCCGCAGTCTGGCTGCAGCAAACTAGCTGGGGGGTGACGAGCAACTTGTGTACATTGATACAGCAGGAGTGGGAGCCGTTTATTGTAGGACAGGAGGGGTATATATACATTCCACACAGCTTATCTTAATTAACATAAACTAGATACAGCAGTCAACCAATAAGGAATCTCCACACTTAATGGCTCGCTGCCGTTACTTCATAAACCACTCCCTCTGGCAAAATGCCAGGCGCCATCCAGACTTGTTTACAGACTCTAACAAAAGGGAGAAAGGAAAGAAGGAAAAAGGGATGGGGAGGTAGCTCAGTGGTAGAATGTCCTTGGGTTCATTCAATTCCTAGTATCACCAAAAAAGAGAGGGGCGGGGAAGGGGCTACCACATTTTTTAAAGGGTTGACTACTTTGAGCATATTTTTTAAAAAATCTGCTGTACTGGTTTATAAGAAATAAAATGTTGTTTTCTCTAGTTAGAATAAAGAGAGATACCCAATTGAAAAAAAAATGACTTTGAGTTTTATGATAAAATATTACCAGTGAGTACTGAGTATCTATCGATGGTAGAAGAGAAACTAGATCTTGTCATGGCAGATCATACCGTCTTATGAAATATCTGTAGTCACCTATGTGCTTTCATTTGACCTTCACACACTTCACGCACTTGGGAAACGTGCAAGACTTTGTAACTTCCACTAAGTATGTCTTGCTTCTCTTTTCAGACTATATATACATACACCCTTTCTCATGTTTGTGTATTTTATTGCTAATCCATTTTAGACAACTGTGCCTTCCTTTTACTGGGATGTATGTGCTATTTTTTCTAATTGGTGTGTACTAAATATGAATGGCTATTCTAATGAGAATTAAAAAGCTAATGTTAAATGAATCATTTTAAAAAGATAAATTCTCAATGTTTCCATACACCAGGCTGCTGACCTGGAAATGTTTTCACAATGTGTTTTTAACCTGAAAGTTGGACCAAAATGACTGTTTCTAGCCACACAGAGGAGGGAGGAAGAAACCAACTGATAAACACTTCTACGGCTTCAAGACTTTCCTGTCACCAGCAGTGCAAAGCAAACATCACTCAGCTAAATATGATCTTAAACTTTAAAAGGAAAAAAAATCTAAAGGAAAAAAAAAACCTCTAAGTATTCTTCATTCTGTTTATGTCCCGTGTGCTACAATTATAATTAGGTAATCTAATTTAGATATTCACTGACACTTATAAATATGCACACAAGAAGAACTCATTCAATGAAAACTGAGATGTACACATAAGCAAGTCCCTGGGGAAAATTGTTATGTATGGGATAGAAATTCATAAAGACTGAGAGAGAATAAAAATTAGAAAAATAAAATGTTTGCACTCATCTTGTTTCACTTTAAAGGAAGTTAAGCTGAAAATCATGACTGAAACATTAAGTGTGCAATTTATGCAAAAAAGAAGAAAAAGACACTGATCAAGAGAAGGAACTCCAGTCATAGCCAATTTTTTAAAATCAGCATCCTATCTCAGCTGACTCATAAAAATTCGGATGCTGTGTTGCACTTCTAGGAACAAAAAAATTAAGACTCTATATTTGTGTGCACAGCTGTGTTGCTGAATAAATACTCACAAATACCCTTTTCCCCCCACTTTTCTTCTTTCTTCTGTGTCATAAGTGATACAAAGAGAGAATTAAGGAAGGTGACGCTTGAATAAACCTTACCTGTCAGGTATGACTACTGAGATAAAGGCTTGAGAATCACTGCTTTAGAAAATGACTTATAACCAACTCCATGTATGCAGTGGTTCACTAGAGGTTAAGAAAAACTTCAATGCAGAATTGCTCATTTTCTATATCTTACTCAAATAATTTTTAAAAAAAAGTGTCCAAAGAAGTTAATGGGGTAGGAGGGGAAGGAAGACAAGGAGTTGAAGTAACAGATGAGAAATCGTGACATAAATCAATTTCACCCTTTGGGGGTTTTTCTTAAAGCAGAAAACCTATTGCAATTCTCTCAGGTGAGCAGCATTTGTGCAGAGTTCTCAAGGTGGCAATGACTCATGAAAAGACACCTCTTCTATAGGCAAGTTCATTCCACAGAGAAGAGTGTCCACATATCCCAGAGAGCAGTTTGTGCACTGCACTGATCTGGTTCAACAAATATTAAATAATAGCCTGTTGAAAAGGAAAAGGCAAATACTGTGAGTGGATAACAAAGGCTCCTTTCTGTGTTAACTTTAGCAGATAAAGGTATGTGGCCTCCATGGTGATTTCTTTCAATCAGACATTAATGCAAAGCCGGATATTTTTTTGACAGAGTAAAGTCCTTAAAAAGCCCTCATTGGAAGCTCCGTATTGATTTGTCATTATGTTCTAAGTCGTTGCCGTTGTATTAGACTTAACAACACAGTAACATTATATGAAAAGAAAACCTGTTTCTACAAGCTCTTCCCACAACTCTGAGCAGCAGATGGAACATCTTACCAGCACTCACACACATACGCACTGTGCCACACACACACATCACCTGAGAAAATGTTAAAATCCTTAAAAGTTAAACGAGGATAGTCCTTTGAGCACACTTTGTTTGTTTGTTTTGCCTCTGCCTAGAATTTCACCATGGGCTCTGGAAAAAAAACAACTTTACTAATTATAATACACATGTGTACTTAGGTAGCAAAAAATATATAAATATGATATAGTGTGTACTCTGAAATCAGAAAATCAGAAGGAATGATATCCTGAATTACATTTTGCCTCTTACCTTCACAGCTAAAGGTCTTAAGTGATAAGTGATAAGTGTGAGAAAATCTGTTCAACATCCAAAAAGCCTTTGTTAAGAATGTGCCTTTTTTTTTTTACTGGCAAATCACTTGCAAAAACATACTTAAAAGATCATGCACCACAATCAAGTGGGTTTCATTCCATGGATGTAAGGTTGGTTCAATATACAGTAATTGATAAATGTAATTAATCACACCCATAAAGGACTTAAAGACAAGAATCACATGATTATCTCAAAAGATTCAGAAAAAAAATTTGACAAAATTCAATACCCCTTCATGTTCAAAACAAACCAGAAAAACTAGGGATAGCAGGAATACACCTCAACATTATAAAAGCTATGTATGCTGAACCCAAGGCCAACATCATTCTAAGTGAAGAAAAATTGAAAGAATTCCCTCTAAAAATTGGAACAAGGTAGGGATGCCCTCTTTCACCACTTCTATTCAACATAGTCCTTGAAACCCTAGCCAAAGCAATTAGACAAAAGGAAGAAATTAAAAGGATACAAATTGGAAAAGAAGAGCTCAAACTATCCCTATCTGCCAATGGCATGATTCTATATTTAGAAGGCTACTGGAACTCATAAATGAATTCAGCAAAGCAGCAGGATACAAAATTAACACATGTAAATTGCATTCCTGTACACCAATGTTGAATCAGCTGAAAAAGAAATTAGGAAAACTATCCCTTTCACAATAGCCTCAAAAAATAAATAAATAAAATAAAATACTTGGGAATCAATCTAACAAAAGAAGTGAAACCCCTCTAGAATGAAAACTACAGAACACTAAAGAAAGAAATTAAAGAAGAATTTAGAAGATAGAAAGATCTCCCGTGTTCTTGGACAGGCAAAATTAATATTGTCAAAATGGCCATGCTACCAAAAGCGTTATACAGATGTAATGAAATTCATATTGAAATTCAAATGATGTTCTTCATAAAAATAGAAAAAGCACTCATGTAATTCATTTGGAAAAATACGAGGCTCAGAATAACCCAAAGATCCTTAGCAAGAAAAGTAATTCAGGTGACATCACAATACCAGACATTAAATTATACTACAGAGATATTGTAACAAAAATGGCATGTTATTGACACCAAAACAGGCATGAAGACCAATGGAATAGAATAGAAGACACAGAGACATACCTATATAAATGCAGTATCTCATACTACACATACGAGCCATAAATATACATTAGAGAAAAGATAGCCTCTTCAACAAATGGTGCAGGGAAAACTGGAAATCCATATGTAGTAGAATGAAATCTAACCCCTATCTCTCACCCTGCACAAACTCAACTCAAGGTGGAAGAAGGAGCGAGGCGTTAGGCTGGAGACCCTGCACCTTCTAAAAGAAAATGTAGGCCCAACTCTCCATCGTATCAGCTTAAGAACCAACTTCCTCAACAAGACTCCTACAGCCCAAGAAGTAAAATTAAGAATCAATAAATGGAATGGTATCAAACTAAAAAGTTTCTTCACAACAAAGGAAACAAAAAAGTGAAAAGTGAGCCTACAGAATAGGAAAAAATCTTTGCCACCTACACCTCAGATATAGCATTAATCTCCAGGATATATATATATATTGAGTTATATATATATATACATTATATTATATATATTATATTTATATTATATAATATATATATTATATTTATATTACATATATATTATATAATATAAATATAATATATAATATAATGTATATATATATATATATAACTCAACATCTAAAAAATAAATAACCCAATCAATAAATGGGCAAAGGAATCAAACAGACACTTCACAGAGGAAGTACAAATAGTCAACAAATATATGAAAAAATGTTCAACATCTCTAGCATTTAAAGAAATACAAATTAAAACTACACTGAGATTGCATCTTACTCCAGTCAGAACGGCAATTATCAAAAACACAAGTAACAATAAATGTTGGTGAGAATGTGGGGGAAAGATACACTCATACATTGCTGGTGGAACTGAAAATTGATGCAATCACTATGGAAGGCAGTATAGAGATTCCTCAGAGAACTTGAAATGAAATCCTATTTGACCCAGGTATCCCACTCCTTGGTTTATACCCTAAGGATTTAAAATCAGCATACTATAGTGATGTAGCCACATCAATGTTTATAGCAGCTCAATTCACAATAGCTAAACTGTGGAACCAACCTAGATGCCCTTCAATAGATGAATGGATAAAGAGACTGTGGTATTCATACACAATCGAATAATTCCCATCCACAAAGAAGAAAGAAATTATGGCATTTACCATAAATGGATGGAATTGGAGTCCATCCTGCTAAGTGAAATTAAGCCAATCTCAAAAAAATCAACGGCCAAATGTTCTCTCTGATGTGTGTATGCTAACACATAATAAGGAGGGGAGGGGAGAATAGAAGTTCATTGGATTAGACAAAGAGGAATGAAGGGAAGGGGAGAATGCAAAAAGGAAAGACAGTAGAATGAATCGGGACATCACTTTCTTGAGTTCATATAGGAATACATGACCAGTGAAACTCCACATCATGTATAACCACACGAATGGGGTCCTAATTAGCATAAGTTATACTCCCTGTATGTATAATATATCAAATACACTCTACTGCTATGTATACATAAAAAGAACAATTTTTAAAAAAAATCTTTTAAATGTACCATTTTCAATATAATAAAATACATTTTAGTGGCACACTAATTTTATTTATATTATGATTATTATTACTACTACTACTACTACCACCACCATCAGGGAATTAACCCAGGGGCACTTAACCACTGAACCACATCCCCATCCCTTTTCATATTTTATTTGAGACAGGCCTTGTTAAGTTGCTCAGGCTGGCTTTGAACTTGAGATCCTCCTGCCTCAGCCTCCAGAGCCACTGGCATTACAGGCTTGTGCCCCCACACCAGGCTGGCCCATTGATTGTAAAAATATCTTTGCACTGAAACTAGAAATAGGGCCTATGCCCTATTCAACAACCTTAACCCTTGTTCTCTCCATTCCTCTGCTTTTAAGGGAATGAGTGAGCTCAAGTGGCACAGCTGACCAAAGAAATGTCTTCTGGAGATAACACACGTTCATATGCTCAATTTATTTCCCGTTGTTCTCAGAAGACAGGTGCTGATGCTAACGTTGCAAATATCGAAGGTTACAATTAAGATGTCTATAGCACCCACTCTTATGAGGGTGGTAAAAATCCTACCGGGGGACTACGTCTATATAACTATTTCTGAATGCTGAAGAAGGAAGCAGACAACACCAGCCGTAGATTCTTAAGGGGTAAATTGAACTAAAGGGCACCTAACCACTCTGCCTGACATCCTCAGGAAGACTTGAAATTAGAATCCCATCTCCCAATGCTGAGTCATTCTGTTCTCTATTTTTCCAATTTTAAAAATGATGTCCTTTACAAACCTGCCCTCAGGGGACATTCAAATAGTCATCGCACTAGAACTATAACAAATAAAACACTCTTGAAACAACAAGAAGAGCTCTCACTAATTTATTTAGAGCCGTTTCCTTAAACACTTGGTGTAGTTAGCTAAAGAATATAGCAAACTTTTTGAATCGCACCCCCTTAGGGTGTTCAGTGCACAATGAGCTGCTTTCTATCCCTGAATCACATTTCAAAAGTAAGACTACTTCTGAAATGTTGTTTGAGAAGCTCCTCCATAGCCACATGTTGCTTTGGAGACTGTGTTATTCCAACGCTAAAAGAAACATGCTTCACGTAATAGTGTTTGAAGTTCAAAAGACAACTGGTGTATTTTTTTTTTTAGAAGAAGAAAATCATTTTTGGTCTCTGTCTGCAACTTTTAAAGGTAACCTTTAGGTACCTGCAGGGCCAAAAAAGGAATTTTAAACTTGGCCACAGGTGCAGAAGAAAACTGTCTATCGAATGTGGACCATGAGATCCTGAAATGCAAACCACAAATGCAGCCCAGGTCAAGTCCAGATCTACAACCACAGTAACACAAAAACCAAAAGCACATCTGCTGTTAAAACTTAGACTCGGGATCTAGACACTTGTTTTAATTCATCATTTTTTTAACGCCCACAAAACAATATGTAGGTGAGTAAAGGCACATAAGCTTCTTCTTTCCTACTGGAGCCCAGAGGGTTAAACTGCTGGAAAGCATCTGTCATGGTTAGGATCTGGAGTGTCCCCAAAGGCTCCTGTGTTGAAGGTTTGGTTCCTATTGCACGATGCCCAGAGGTGGGTCTTCAGGGAAGTGATCGGATCTTGAGGGGTCTTACTGCATCGGTAGATTATCCCATCTATAGCTGACTGGAGTTCAGGAAGGTGGTGGAAACTCAGGCCGGTGGGGCACGGTTGGAGGATGTAAGTGATGGGGAGGCATGCCCCAGAGGGTGTTCCTGGTCCTCAGCTCCTTCCTCTCTCTCTGTTTCGCTGTTTCCCAGCCTCCATGAGCTGAGAAGCATTCTCCCACCATGCTCTTCTGTCATGATGTTCTGCCTTACTTCAGTCCCCAAAGCAACAGAGCTAGCCAAATATGGACTGAACCCTGTGAATCTGTGAGCCATTTCTCCTCCTTCAAGTTGTTCAGGTCAGGTATTTTGGTCGCAGTGATGAAAAATCGACAAACACATCGCCCACGTAAATGATGCTTTCCCCCCACGTTACATAGAAACTCCAGGGCTCACAAGTAAGCTGATCTCTCATAAACCTTCAAAGATGAAAAAGGAAGGTTGGAAGAAGACAGAGTAAGAAGCAGCAGGAAAAAACTTACCAATTAGTCAAAAATCCTACCAGGAGAATCTGCCTATATAACTATTTAGAAAATGTAGTGTTTACTCCAAGAGTTGCTTCCCAGTAGGGGAAAGCTTAGAGAATAAATTGTGGCAAAATTTGGTCAACTTCAGCTCTAATCACTGTAACAACTACTCATTTCCTACCTTCCTGCCCTCTGGCAAACAGCTGTGCATGCGTTAGGGAGTAGCTCCAACACAGTTTGCAGGAAACTGGGTGAGCAGTAAGGGCCTTATCTTTCTAATATCAGGGGTCTCTATTCCACGATCTCTGTATCTGCTGCAGATTCACAGGCTCAGGAGGGGGCACCCTGTGGGAAGCCCCTCCCCCTCCGGCTGAAGTGGGATTCAAGGGACTTAAAGAGACAGCATATTTTCCCACTTTGTTTTTTTCTCTTTTATTCCTTTTGGGAATGAAATATTTAAGGCCTAGGACTTCCAAAAAGAATCACTTTACAGAAGGATTTAGGAAGGCACCACACATGCCTACAAAAAAGTGCAGGCTAAGAAAATAATTGAGAAGGACTTAAATTTGCACCCAGGTTGATTACAGGAAGGAAGGAAGGAAGGAAGGAAGGGAGGGAGGGAGGGAGGGAGGGAGGAAGGAGAAAGAAAAGAAAAGAAGCAAGCTCTGAAAAAAGAGGGAGTCTGATTTCCAGAGTTACCACATTGTAAGATTCCAATGTTCAGTTTTCAACAAAAAAAAATAAGGCATACACAGAAACAGAAAATGATGAATCGTTTGAGCTGAAAATAAATAAATAAACTCAAACTGTCTCTGAAAGTGACTAGACAGCAGATATACTAAACAAAGACTTTAAAACAATTGTCTTAATATTATAATATTATATTATTGTCCTAATATTATAATATTATATTATATAATATCCTAATATTATAATATTGAAATAATATTGACATGGAGAATGTTAATGCTTCATTTTTATTCCTGAACACAATTCTCCAAATTTGTTTTCTGCATGAACAAAATGAATAAAGATAAAATAAATATAAAATAAAGATAAAGACACTTTTTAAAAAATTTTGGAGGTGAAAAAGTACAATATGAAACTTTCCATAAGCAGACTTAAAGAGGCAGAAGAAAATATCAGAAGATGAATGAGTTATCAAGTCTGAGAACAGAAAGAAAAAGACCGAAGGAAAATAAACAGAGTCTGTGTTAGTCAGTTTTTGGTGGCTATGACCAAAATACTTGACAATGACAACTAGAGAAAGAAAAGCTTATTTTAGTACATGGTTTCAGAGGTTCAGTCCATAGTGGGCCGATGCCATTGTTCTGGGCCCAAGTGGGGCAGAGCCTCCTCATGGCAGAGGACATGGTGGAAGAGTACTGCTCTGTTCATGGTGACTGGGAAACAGAGAGGAAGGGACTTCAGGGAACATGAACCCTTCTAGGTTATGTGCCCAGTGACTCACGTCCTGCAGTCATACCCCACCTACACACAGTTACCATCCCATTAGCTCTTGCAAACTAGGATGGACTGATTAGGTCATGGTTCTCTTAATATAATGATTTCATCTGTGACTATACCTGCTTTAGCAGGAAATTTGGGGGGACACCTCATATTCAAACCATACAGAGCCTAATAAATCTCAGGAATGTCATTCAGCAAACCAACACTGGGAGTGAAAGAGAAAGAGAAAGGGTAAGAGGAAAAAGAGATGATTTAAGTAAATGGTGGTTTAAAACTTCCCAAATTTGATAAAAGTATGAATATAAACACCCAAGAAGCTCAAAAAAAAAAATCCATGTAGGATGAACTCAAAGAGACCCATACAAGACACATTACAATCCAACTGTCAAAAGACAAGACAAAGAAATAACCTTGAAAATGGCCAGAGAGAAGCAATGTATCACGGGCTTGTAGTTCTCGGTAAGATCATCAGCATATTTCCCATCGGGAACATTGGCAGCCTGAAAACATTGGGCTGTTATATCCAAAGTGCTGAAGGAAAGCAGTTATCAACCAGGAAGGCTCTACCCAGCCAACTGCCTTTCAAAAGTGGAAGACAGATCAAGCCATCCCTAGAAAAACAGAAGTTAAGGAAACGTATGACCACCACACGTGCCCTGCCAGAAACGCCAAAAGGACTCCTCCCTGTTGACATGAAAAGTCACTAAACAGTAACTCAAAACCCTGTGAAGAAAATATATTTTAGTGAAGATAAATATAGGGTCAATTGTAAAAAAGGGAGTGTTCTCATAATTTTTCTGTAACTGCACATTTTTTCCCTATGACTTAACTTATTAAAAATAATCCTTAGTCTGTTTTTGGACACAAAACGTATAACGATTCAATTTTATCATAGAAAAGCTCAAAGAAGGGAGAAAGGACTGTGTAGAGGTGTTTTCTATGTCACTGATGTTAGGCTAGTATCAATTCGAATTAGAGTGTCCTAACTTTACCATGTTAAATGTAATCTCCATGGTAACCATAAAAAAATAGCAATAGCTGCAGACTAGGTATAAAAGGAAATGAAAAGGGAATAAAATATTTCACTACAAAGAAAAATCAACTAAACACAAAAGAGGACAGTGCTTGACAGGCAATGAGGGACAAAAGGCTATAAGGCATAAAAGATGGACATAGAGAATGTATAGCCAAAGCAGATGGCCAAATAAGAGAAGTAAGTCTTTTTTTTTTTAATCAGTGATTACTTTAAACATAAATGGATTTAACACTTCAATTAAAGGACAGAGATTGAAAGAAGGAAATACAAACACCTGATTTTACTGTCTACAAAAGGCTCCTTTAAAATTGAAGGAGATGAATAGTTTAAAAGTGAAAGAATGGGAGGGATATGCTACACGCAAATAGTCACCAAATAGATAGCGCGTGTGGTGTCACATGCCTAAAATCCCACAACTCAGGAGGGTGAGACAGGAGGATGGCAAGCTCCAAGCCAGTCCAGGTGACCTAGCAAGGCCCTAAGCCACTAAGCAAGACTCTGCCTCAAAATTAAAAATTTAAATAAAAGGGTTGAGATGTGGCTCAGTGGTTAAGCATCCCTGATTTCAATCCCCAGTACAGGGCGGGGGAGTGGGGCAGGGGACAGGTATTCTTACACTGACACCTGACAAATAGACTTAAATTGTTTAAAGTTTATGAAACACACAGCAGGACATTATATACTATTAAAATCCTAACACAGCGTGAAGGCCTAACGACTTACATACATAATAAACCATCAAAATACCTGAAGCAAACACTGACATTACTGAAAGGAGAAATGGTCTAAAATGGCCAGAGGTTGGGCCTAGTGGAAAGCACCTAGGTCGGGGGGGGGGGGGGGGGGGGGGGGGGGAGGGGATCTGCCTTCCTGGATGTACCAATTCTGGCCTCGTGGAGTGGGTGGGACTTTGAGGGTGAGTTCTCTCAGGAGCCTGATTACAAAGCGAGGCCACCCCCATGGGTTTGTGCCCTTCAGTGTGTGGCAGGTTCTCTTTCTGTTTCTCTGACTTGTTGTTCACTCAAGTGGCCCTGATCAGGGCACCAGTGTTCTGTTGTTTGAGCATTCCAACAACCAACATCAACCTGAGAATAAAAGCAAAATTCTGCAGCAACATAAAAAAATTGCTCATGTCATACTCAACGGTGAAAGACCGCAAGTTTTTCCTGTAAGATGAGAAGCAGGAAAAGGAAAGGTTTTTGTCACTTGTGTTCAACACAGTTCTAGAACTTTTAGAATATTTAGGCAAGAAGAAAGCAATAAAGGGCATCTAAATTGTCAAGGAAAAGTAAAATTGTCCTGTTCCAGTTTCTATAATTTTATATGTAAAAAACCCTAAATATTCCACTAAAAAAAAAGCCCTGTTAGAACTAATGAATGAACTCAACTAAGTAGTAAGTATAAAGTCACATGCAAAATCAGTGGCATTTTTATACACTAACAACAAACAATCAGAAAAGATAATTAAGGAAACAGTTTCATTTACAACAGCATCAAAAAGAAGGAAACATTTAAGAACTGATTAAACCAAGGAAGTGAAGGAGATGTAAAATGAAAAATACTAAAAATTGCTGAAAGAAATTAAAGGAGATTCAAACAAAAAGAAAGATATTTCTTGTTCACAGATTGGAAGATTTAATGTTTTTGATATATCAATACTATCCAAAGCAATCTACAAATTCAATATGATATCTATCAAAATCCTAACAATGTTTTTGCAAGAACAGAAAAATCTATCCTAAAATTTATGTGAAATCCTAAGGGACCCCAAATAGCCAAAATAAATATATTTTTAAAAATAGTTGGAGGAGTCACATTTTCTGATTTCAAAACTTACTACAATCATAGTAATCAAAACATTATGGTATTGGAATAAAAACAGGTATACAGACCAATGGAATATAATAGAGATCTCAGAAACAAAACCATATTCACATAGTCAAATGATTTTTTTACAAGGTTGGCAAAACCATTCAGTGGGAAAAATCACAGTCTTTTTCCCAACAAATAATTGGGCAAAATCTTTGTGATGTTGAATTTAACAATGATTCCATTACACCAAAGATAGAGGCAAGAAAAGAAAAAAAGTAAACTGGATTCAGAGAGACAGACATTATTGCTTTGTGTATATATGTGACTGTATAACCAACATGATTCTACAATATATATATTCAGAAAAATGAGAAATTATAGCCCATCTATGTATGATATATCAAAGTGCATAACTGCATTCTACTGTCATGGATAACTAATTAAAACGAATAAAAAATAATAAAAAAAACAGGATTCCCCCACTTAAAAAAAGAAAATATGTACACATAGGATACTGCTAAAAGTCTAAGTAATATTTTAAATCATTAGTACTAACATGCTTCAGTGTGATATTTCTTTTATATGTTAATATCAGCAATCTCTTTGGATATTTTACAGGCTTCTTATGTGATTGAAAAATGTTTTTGCTTGCATATTTTAAGAACTATAAATCTCACTGATGCACAGATAATACACACTGATGTCTCTATTTGGAAAAATAACTAAAATCTTTTGTACATCAATGAGCACTATCAACAGAGTAAAAGGGCAACCTATGTATTGAAAGAAAATATTTACTAATCACATATCTGACAAGCAATTAATATCCAGAACACGCAGACATTCTAAAAACATAACAAAAACACAATTTTAAAAAATGTGCAAAGAACTTGAATAGACATTTCTCAAAATAAGATATGCATATGGCCAATCAGCTTGCAAAAAAGGTACTCAACATCAGTAATAATTAGGGAAATGCAAGTCAAAACCAAAAGGAAATGCCACCTACCACCCATTAGGATGGCCACTATAAAAAAAATAGAAAATAGTAGGAGTTGGTGAGGACGTGGAGAAAATGGAACCCTTGTGGACTATTGTTAAGAATATAAAAAGGTTGCATCCACCACAAAAAGCAGTACGGCAGGTCTCAAAACATTGAAAATAGTTTTAGCATATTATCTAGCAATTCTACTCTTGTGTGGAATTGAAAACAGAGTCATGAAAGTACTTTAGTTCCCTCACGATCCCGGCAGCATTATTCACAATAGCCAAATGGCA
This sequence comes from Ictidomys tridecemlineatus, assembly GCF_052094955.1. Classification (NCBI taxonomy): domain Eukaryota; kingdom Metazoa; phylum Chordata; class Mammalia; order Rodentia; family Sciuridae; genus Ictidomys; species Ictidomys tridecemlineatus. The sequence continues at coordinate 142,608,229 of NC_135484.1, forward strand.
GAAACAACCCCAGAGTCTATTGGTAAATGTGTGGATAAACAAATTTTAGCTATCCCTGCAATAAGACATTATTCAGCCCTCAAAAGGAAGGGAATTCTGACATGCTTCAACATGGGCGAACCTTGACTTGAAATTAATGCTAAGTGAAATAAACCAGTCCCAAAAATACAGATATTGTTTTATTCCACTCATAGGAGATACCAGAGTAGTCAAATTTGCAGAGACAGAATATATAACAGGTGTTTCCAGTGGCTGGAGGGAAGCAGGAATGAGAAGCTATTGCTTCATGGGCACAGTTTCAATTTTACAGAGGCCAAGAGTTTGAGGGATGAATGAATGGTACTGTTGGTGGCCCAACAGTGTGAATGCACTAAACACTGCTGGACTCCATACTTACAAATGGTTCCAAAGGCGACTTTTATGTTATACATGTTTTCCTACAATTAAAAAATAAATAAATAAAGCAAAACAAACTATCTGGGAAAGTTCTTCAATCTTCCAACTTTCTATCACATGTCCATCCCAAGGATTTTGTAAATGGAGAGGTGTTCCACAGAGATAGATTTCTATTGATGGAGAAGGCCAAAGCATTTGTGGTATTATTAATCTCATTACTGTGACATTATCATTGATCTAAGTTGACATGAGGCTGCAGAATGCTGGAGTGGGAAAGTATTTGAACTTGATGTCTATATTGATGATATATGTGGTTAGAACATTCTACTTTTGACTTTTTTTTTTTGAGTTCCAATTTCTTCACATATGAAAGAGGAATGATAAATATCCCTTACAGAATTATAGTAGGAATTGGGAACAATTTAAATGGGACTGAGGATATAATCCAGTGCTAGAGTTCTTGCCTAGCATGAACAAGGCCCTGGGTTTGATTGCCAGAACTGCATTAACTAATTAATTAGCCAAAATGCCTAGAATAATGCCCAAACATTGGCACATACTAGATAGCCAAAAATTGTAGCTATCAGTTTTAAATTCTTGCAAATAGAGAATAAGATTATTCACATTAATATAATGCATGGTAAGTACTCAATAAACATCCATTCAATATCATTATCACACAAACATCATACACTAATATAACCTTTTTTTTCTTTCTATCCTTCTGACTTTACACTGTTTTTTATTTATAATTTGGGAACAACTGTAATCAGTGATCATAGACAAAATATTTTAAACACAAATTTATCTTATCCCAGGGAAACTTTTCGACTTTAGTAGAAGATTCTTTGTCTATAATCAATAATTAGGTGAAAATATGAGGTGTTATACCAAAAAGTTCAAAATATTACTTCTCCATGCATTATGGCTTCTCTTCAAATGTTTAGGAAACCACACACAAAAAATTAAATTATCTTGTTTTTTTTTAATGGGAAAATATGGGTTTTCTGTAGTTTGCTTTAAATAATCAATATTTGTCAACATTTCTGTTCTCTCCAGAGGGTAGTAATTAAAATTGCATAATAAATTATCATTAATGTACATAAATGTAAGTGTCATATGTATCTTGTAAAATAAACATCTGGTGAAAATCCTGAGTGAATCTATACATTATAAAATGGAAAGCATTTTTCAATGTTTCCTAAAAGCCTAAATAACTTTTATTTCCTTCCTAAAATTGGGGCTTTCTAAGTAACATCATTTTTAGTTTATAATCTTCATATTTTTCCATGGCTCTGCATTTTCCCATCCCTACTTTCCTCCATATGTCTGAAACAATCATTTAAAACAGCAAGCTTACGTTAATTACCAGAGACAAGTGTTAATGGGTTTTAATTTTGCTTTATTAGAATTTATGCAAATTTCACTGTGTTGAGATTTCAAATAAAATCCTTACAGTCACAACTTTTTTTTATTATTTGCTGTTGACTTTACTTTGTAGAAGAGAATGGGGAAAGTTTTCATTAGTATTCGGTGACAGATAGTGTTGATAGCAATATTCTTGAACAAGAAATAGGTGCCACGAAATTATCTTTAAAACTATATGAGTTTCATAATTCATTAGCAGTGATGTCCTTCCTCTAAGGGTTGTTAACACTCAGCTATAGTTTCTGGTCTGTCTGATTATTTGTAATGTTCTAATGCTTCTGTCCACTTATGTTTTTGTCTTTATCAATATGAATACATTGATACACACTCAATATTTTGTCTTCCATCCAATAATAGATCCAATAACAGATTTATTGGAAAGTTATTTTGGTAACATAATAAATACTCCACTAGATGAAAAAAATATGAGAATTTTAGATGTGTTAGTGGCTCTAAAGTTATTGTTTCCATATTATCCAGGAGATTTAAGCCCAATGTTGAACTTTTTGATACTCAAAATTATTCAAAGATACTTTCTATTTGCATAGCTTTTCCACAGCAGTTTGGCATGAATTCTAAGTTACGAATTCTCTTAGTATCATAAAAATGAAAGAACTGTGTCTTAGTCCATTTTGTATTGTTATAACAAAACACATGAGACTGGGTAATTTTTTTAAAGAAAAGAGACTCCTAAAGCTCACAGTTTTTGAGAGTCAAGAGCATGGTGGTGACCTCTGCTTGGTTCCAATGAGGGCCTTACGGCACATGGCATCACAGTGGCTTGTGTGTGTGTGGAAGAAGGATTCAGACAAGGTGTCAGTCTTCTTTATAACAACCTGTTCTTGAAGGAACTAATCCAGTTCCCCCAAAATCTGATCCGCTTGCATGAGACACCACTAGTCCCTTCACAGAGGTGGTGTCTCCATGACCTAATCACCATCTACTATGTCCCATCTCTTAAGAGATGCCGCCATTTTAAGACCACCACCCTGCAGACCAAGCTTCCAGTGCATGAACCTTTGGGGAACAAACCATATTCTAACCACAGTGTACTGTCATCCTCATTTCCTCCATCAGGAAACGAAGCACCAGCCAGTGCCCCCGTTCATACAATTAATAACTAGCAAAGCCTGGATTCAAACAGTTTTACCTCCCTCTAAGCAGAAAATTCTTTCTTTTATCCCAAAGATGGCTCAATCAATGAAGTTTAGCTCTGAGGGAATTAGGGGCTCCTCTAATCAAGTAATTCCTCAAGCATTTGCATGTGACGGTTTAAAATATATGTCCATAAAGGAAGAGCAGTAGAGGAGAGGAGGAAGAGTAGGGGAAGGGAGGTGGGGAGGGGACAGGCAGGTACCTGAGACCGAAATGGAGTAAATTAAATCCCATGCATGTATGATTTCGTCAATGAACCCAACTATCATGATTAACAATAAAGCACTGATAAAAGAAAAAAAAATCAACCCCTTACCAAAAAAAAAAAAAAAATCCATAAATTCTCTACACATTTCCCTCCAAGTGATGGAGTTTAATTCCACTCTCCTTGAGAACAGGCCAGATTAAGCGATGTGTTTTTATCAAATATAACACAGCAGAAATGCAGGGATGTCACTTCCAAGATTAGGTTATATAGGAAATGCAGCTTTTGTCTTGGGGACTCTCTCTTGGATCACTTACTCAGGGGACAACAGTTGCTTTGCCTTGAGGACGCTCAGGCAGCCTCGTGGGTGATCTTTGTGGCAAGGAACTGAGGAGCCCAGCTCCAAGCCACATAAAGTGAGTCTAGAGACTCAGTCAAACCTTCAGACGGTGAAGCCGCGCAGCTGACATCCTGTCTCCATGAATGATCCAAACCGGAAAGACCCAACGAAGTGCTCTCAAATTCCTGACCCTCTGACAATGAAATAATAAAGGCTTATTTCAGGTCACCAAGTCTTAGGGTTAATTTGTTGTCTAAATATCTGCTAGTAAATAAAACAATGTATTTATCTGGTCACGTCATTCTTAGAAACAAATAAATTAGGAAACGGGGAGTCCGGGTTTCAGGTTTCCTAGACATTGGGGACTTGGGTAGTACAAAGAAAGTCAGGAAGTGAAACTCAGAAGGTAAATCGAGCACTGGATCATGGTTTCTTGGGACTCCATGAGGCTAGCAGCTCTGGTGGTTAACAGCTGGAACTGGGAACGTCCTAGGTTAAAAACCCGACTTTGATGGGTACTGTGTGATACGTGCAGTTTATTTTGCCTTCCTATGCCTCGGTTTCCTCATGTGTAAAGTGAAAACATTAAAAAAGTTGGCAAAATTCTTGTGAGTATTAAATGTGACACCACATGAAAAGTACTAACCTTCATTCTTAATATAGATCGAAGGCTCATTAAAATGCTCATCGTTACAATTACTAGCAGTAAAAGTAGAGTTGTAGAAGACCAAAGTGGGGGGGTGGAATTTGTCTTCATCAGAGTCACATTTGGAGCCCTATCAGGTCCTGGGACACATCACGTATTGAAGTTACTGGACCCAGAAGTCTGCTAGGTCATGTGGGACGCAGAGATTCAAAGGCTCTGAGTCACGTGGAACCTAGTGACTTCCTGTGATACTAATCTGGGAGCATTGGGAGCTGCTCATTCTACAAACCATGAGTGCAGATTCCAGAGGTCATTCAAGTGATACAGAAACTAGCATTGCATAGGGTCTGGGGACATGGTAGAATGAGAACTTTGATTAATGACAAAATGGATGAGCTGGTTGACACACAGTTACATTCTTGCTCTTTTTGGAAGTTGGTCCATTTCTTTTGCTGTTACTGTTGTTCTTTTTAGTTACATGTGACAGTAGACTACATTTTGACATATTTATACAAACATGGAGTACACCTTTTTCTTATTAGGGTCCCAGTCTTGTTTTTGTAGGTGATATGGAGAGTCACTGTGGTGTATTCATATATGTACCTTGGAAAGTTATGTCAGAATCATCCCACAGTCTTTACTATTCCTGCCCCGACTCCCTTCCCTTCATTCCCTGTAGTCTTATTCAATGAACTGCTATTCTCCCACTTTCCTTGCTGTATAATAGCATCCACTTATCAGAAAGAACATTGAACCTTTGGGTTTTGGGGATTGGCTTAAATTTCACTTAGCATGACAGTCTCCAAATTCATCCACTTCCAGGAAAGAGTCATAAACTCATTCCATTCTATGGCTGAGTAATATTCCACTGTGAACATATACCACATTTTATTTATCCATTCATCTTTGAGGGGCTCCTGAGTTGGCTCCACAGTTCGCTATGGTGAATTGAGCTGCTATAATCATTCATATGGCTGCATCACTGTGGTATGCTGTTTTTAAGTCCTTTGGGTACATGCTTGAGGAGTGGGATAACTGGGTCAAATGGTGGTTCCATTCCAAGTTTTCTGAGGAATCTCCATATGCTTTCCAGAGTGGTTGAACCAATTTGGAATCCTACCAGCAATGTATGAAGGTACCCTTTCCCTACATCCTCACCAGCATTTATTGTTACTTGTATTCTTGATAACTGCCATTCTGACCAGGGTGAGATGGACTCCCAGAGCAGTTTTAACTTGTTGGTCCATTTCTTTGGACAAAATGAAAGTGTGTTTCATACAGACACAAGGGTTGTCCAAGAATGGGACATGACGTGTTATTTCACCTTGCCCACTGTATTGGTCTCAATTTACCAAATAGGCCCTCCCAAAGAGGAGACCCTCTCTAAACTCCCAGTGCCTGGTCCTAAAAAGCAGGATCTGGAAATGGCAATAGCTCCCACTGATATAATCAATGCCAGACATCTTCAAAGACCTTCTTTCACCTACAAATGAAACTAATTATTGGTCTTTTTCTCTGAGAATCCCTCACTGTGTCATTCGGGAGCAGCAACAGCTGGCCTAGTCCTTGCAGTTTATTCTGAAAGGCCTTTCAATAAATCTGTTTCCAATTCTATGGCCCAACCCCCCCCCCCCCACACACACACACTACCCTAAAAGAAAGATTCAGGAAATAGAACCTAGTAAAATGATTTATAGCAGCCCGCCGTCGGGTGGGGGACAGGCTGGTATGGAGGCAAGAAATTCCAGCACCTCCTTGCTCATGCCTAGGTATAAACAAACAGGGTTAAAAGAACCAGGTATTGAACTATGGCGCTCCATCAAAACTCCAAGGGAAAGAACTGGAAAGAGAAGAAGCAGAGCTCACCTTTTAAAAAAAATGTATCTGTATTAACACCTAAGGAAATGAAAAGATTTAAAAGAATCTTAGGACTGGAAGAGACCTTGGACTCTCTTTCAGTTCAAGGTCTTTATTCAAGTCTTCTCCCAGGCCACTGAATCACCTGCCACCTGAGCAAAAATGGAGACTCTACAACATTTAAGTGGTTCTCTCCACGCCAGGCAGAGCAGAGACCAGTCCTTTTGACTGCTATCATCATTCTCTTCTAACTACATTAAATTTTACAAAATGCACATGAATAGGCAGAGTGCACTAAATCAGAATCGTTTTTTTCTTTTTTTTTTTTTTTCATGGAAATGGCTTTGTAAGGACCTGATGATGCTTACTTCACTTTTCTATTCTGAGAATCATGAAGAGGACCATCAATGCCACTCACGCCATAACTACACCTCAAGGGTTTCTTTCAATGGGCAAAATGCATAAACAAAAATAAGTGCGTTGAGAAAAACTAAATCCACATCTGGAATGTATGCACTTACTACAAAGTTCAAACACAATTTCAAAGCTTCATGGACAGGCGGTGCGGCTGTGATTCGAACTGGGAATTCAATGCTAGGAAAGATCTACATGGAGCCCTTAAAAAAAAAAAAAGGAGGATCAAGGAAATAGCTGATTGGTTCTGATTCCTTCTGTTCATTCACCAAGTTCCCATGCATACTCTGATTCACTTCTGTTTCTTCAATAATTCATGCACAGAACTGAAATTTCCCTTATATCAAAACTCATGTACTATTCCCATGTATATCTCCTAGGTTACAGATTGATAGAAATTTCATTTTTAAAATACACAGACCTGGGTATCTAATAGCAATCTCTGGCCTTAATTCCTAGCTGCCTAATGGACACAGTTGTTCTCAAATGTGCTCTGAAAGTGCCTGCAATATAATGTCCTCTGTGTTGCTGCACTGAGATGTTTTTATAAACCTCCTTTGCTTTCTCAATAAGAAAAAAAAAATGTGAATTAAGAGGCATCCAGGAAAAATCATCCTCTCTCTCTCACTCTCCCTCTCTCTCCCCCTCTCTCTGAGAAAGCGCCTCTTTTGTTTGCTTGTGCCCTTTGGTTCACTATTAAAACTTTACTTGCACTCTTCAGTGGTAGCTTTTATGAAGGTGTTTTGTTGGTGTCACCGCCTGATTCAGTCCTTGCCATACTCTTTGTATTTATTCATGAATGATTGTGACTCACTCCAAATTCCACGCTCCTAAATTTCTTCAGACAATTAAGAGCAAAAAGTAGAATTGAGGAAGATGAAGCTAAACCAGGAGCAAGAAGAAATGGGGGGAAAAAAGAGAAAGAAAAATGAGAACCTGTCTGAAAGCAAGTTTCCATCCAGACTTTCAACACCTCTTCCCTCCTGTTGCAGGCAAGACCCTGGTCAGCAAAATAAGGAGAGGGACATAGACCAAATGGGATACTGAGAAAGAAAGAACCTGAAAAGAAAAGCAAGTCAAACACTCTCTAATTGGAAAGATGTTTGCATTTAGTTTTAAAGAGATGAGAGATTTCATAGGAGCGTGGCTTGTCACCAAAATTCTGGTGAATTTTATCCTGATTTTTTTTTTGTTTATTTTTTAGTATCCTTTATAAAAGTAGTTCTTAAATTTAAGTGCGTAAGAATCACCTGGGGAATTGAGAAAATATTCAGAATCCAGAATCTCCTGAGAGATGTTTCAGCCAGTTTCCAGGTTGGTTCAAGAGACCGGAAACTCTGTACATGGTGATCCTGATTCAAGTCACCCCATGGCTCCGGTTTAAAAAATATGTTCTACAATAAAACAACCTGTTCTGGAAAAGGAGGGGGAAAGGACACAAAGTGGGAGAAAGAGATAAATGGGAAAAAAAATGCTTGTTAAAAGGATTTTTCTTTTTATCCCCCGAAATCAGAAGTTCTTTAAAAACATATAAAACCTAAATTGTGCCAAAACACAAATGAACATGAACTGAGCACTTACATACTTTAAAAATCTATTTTTAATACAACCTAAAAAGATCATCTCACCTTTAAAAAGAATTGAAAAGATCAAGAAGTTCATTTTTATGAAATATTTCATTATGCTGTTCTCAGTATTTTTTAAAAGTGAGTAAAATGTATTTTTCTCAAAAAAGCAAAAAGCCACACTCTCAAATGCTGTTTTTTTTTAACCTGCTTCATGAAACAATTCACAGCCAAATACATTTAATACATTAGGTCTTTGATCTCCAATTTCAACTAACCAGTAGGGTAATAGTTACATTTGAGGTCACAGTGAGGTCCTGACCTCTCTTACGGATTTTTTTTTTTTCGTCTAGGAAACTTCCATTCTCGACATCAACTTCCAAATAACTCACTAGTTGCCCAAGTTTTAAAACCTTACAGCAGAGCAAATAAATCTGAGCTGAAGTGAGCACTGGCGACTTTCACTAAAATAGTATTTTACCACTTGGCTTCGTATTAGAATCTGGGTAGGAAAAAAAATCACCCAGATTTTTCTTTAACTACCTTGGTGACTTAATGCTTGAGTGCAAGGGTGAAACATACCCTCCACAACCTAAAAGACTTTCTAGGCGGGTTTCATGCACACACAAAAGCAAACACTCCTTGGATGCTGTAGTGCGACTTCTTTATTTCTTTAAAAACTGCCATCATTCCTCTCACGGAAACAGTACATGGTCCAATTATTCCAAGGCAAAAGCTGACTTGACACGGAAAGCCTACAATATATTATTTAAAGATGAAAATATAAATTGTAAAGTTAGGGGGAAAAAAATCTCATTCAGAAATATTTTCATCCACTCAAATGCTCTTTTTGTTAGAAAGGCTGGGTGAGAATTGGCACACAAACATGTTACTGCCTGACTTCCCCATCACCACCCCAGCTGGGGGAGAACACATAAAGAAGCAGAGCCTGCTGTCAGAGCGCATTAGCAGCTGCAAAGAAGGAGACAAAAGAAGACTGCCACCGTTATTATTTATAGTTGTTCACTGGGGTGAGTGGAGTCCTACTTTTCCCTACCTGAGCAGCCGAGAAAACACATCATTGCTAAATATTGCGTTTATAACCCAACCCTGTGTTCTGATCCATGTTAGTATCCCATAGAGGTTTAATTGTTCATCTCCAGCAAAAATACTGCAGATGCCTCATTAAAATTTTCTTGGGGTCGTTCATTGTCCACATCATTCCCAGACCAAATATACCTCCCTTCAAACAAATGGGCTTTTCAAAAGTAGTTCTTAAAATCAGAAGACCTGTTTTTAAGATACGGAGCTGTGTGATGCTAAACTATGGGATCTTGACAGTATAAAATGGTGAGCAAAAATAAAAGATCTCACCTTCACAGAGCTGAGATTCTAGTGAGGAAGGCAGAGATGGATCAAATTTTCACCAAAAGGAGGGGAAAAAAGAGTGTGCCTATTAATTATGCAGGCTAGCTGAGAAGACAGCAGAGGATGAGCTAGTTCCGAGGTTCATGAAAGACATAGCTAGAGAAGGGGTATGTGAATTGCCTTCTCAAGAGGAAGTGGAATTAACCTCAAATGTGGCTAACCAAGAGAGAGGCCGGGAGGAGAAGGAATGGAGGTGACCACGGCTGGGGACAAGCCAAGGCCAACACGAGCATGCTGTGTTCAGGAGAAAGTTCAGGAGGCTGAAGTGCACAGAGCTGAGGTTAAATGACCACAAAGAAAAAGAGAGAGAGGGAGAAGAGCTGGGGTAGATAGACAAGGCAGGCAGGAGCTTGCACACTGTATGTAGAATTACTGGTCTTCATCTTAGAACTTGGGAGCTATTGAAAGGTTTCGTGTGAATGTGCATACATGAGTGAATGTGTGCCCACACACAAAAACGTGTGCACTCTTACAACTTGGATTTGGAGGATGGGTGCTACGTCCTCTTATTCACTTTTCTACCCAGTCATTCCAGGTGGAGTGTGCAGAAGAGACTAAACACTTTGAAATGTGGGTCAGACTAACCATGGGAACTGCATGGAACGCCCATATCTTGGTTCAGGTGAGAAGTGATGGGACAATGAACAGGGGGCCAAGTCAGAAATAAAATTATGCCTCAGAACAGTTGGATGGTGCCGAGGGAAAATGCACAAAGACAGGTATTAGGGGAAGAACACAGGCCCTGCTTTGATTTTGAACTTGCTGAGCTTGAGACAACCAAGTAGAGAGAAGAGTAGACAGACGGTGGGCTGATACCAATTTAGCACCCCCAGGGCAGAGGGAGATTAAAATTATTTGAGCTGTGAGGAAAGTTCTAAAGGATATGTCAAATTTTAATATACAGAGACTGAAGAACTTTCCAGAAAGAACATTTGTGATCACATTAAAGCTAGAATGCATAGGGTCTGGTCTTTCATTAACCACTAATGCAAAATATTTTCTTTTATAACATAATTCAATCAAGACATTTTAAAAAGACCCTAAGAGGCATTAATCCATTATTCTCTTGCCCTCATCCAATGGAATGTTAATTTTAGAGTAGACTCACATAATAGGTAAAGTAAGTACCTTATAAAGGGCAAGTTCCTCCATCCTCTGAAGTTTACAACCTCTCTTTTCCTATAATCACAATTTATCCAAAAATTTCTAGAATTTCCTTCAGAGTTACATTTCCTTTCTGACAGCAACACACACACACACACACACACACACACACACACACACACACCCCTTATAGGCTTCTCAACTATTTCTATAATTTGTTAAAATATTTGGTAGATTTTTGCCTTTGGTGTTCTTTTTTTTACTCTAATCCAGTGTCACAGAACACCAGTTTGATCCCTGTTAAATCATCATCTATTAAAAAAAAATTTGTAAATCAGTTAATTTTTTATTAAGTTAGCTTACGTGTAAATTATCCTTTTAACTAAGGTCACTCTGATTGACTTCATTCAAATGCACCTTCTGGAGAAGAAAACAAATGCGTGGGATTATACTAAATTCTCAGGCACTTCCAGGGGGAAATGACAGTCTAGCTCCTCTTCATCATGAACCACAGGGTGCCCGACTGGTGAATGCCATTGCTCACATGTGTTGCGGTGGGAAAAGCAGAGACACCCAGGTGTTTAACCCCTAAACAGCTTGTATCATTGGGGCTCAGAAAAATGGTACCCCCAAGTAGCACTTTGGCACACTGAGTACTTTTGAACGGAAGGACCCTCTGCTCTCCTGCCCTTCTTTGTCCTGCTCTCCTTTCTCCCCCAAGGCAGCTCACAGAAACTAGGATTTCCTTTTTCTCAAGTTGGGTCCCAGAAACAAGACCCCACCTTCCCCCCAAAACAGTCATAAAAGCTATAAATATTACTTGAATCTCCCCACAAAAGAACTTCCTATGTGAGGGCTGCCATAAAGAAATTCTCTGACCTACCTCCTCTGATAGTACGCCATAAAACCCTCATTCCACAAAGGGTCCTGCCCTGTGCCCAGGAGGAAGGAATGCTGCAGAGACACCCAGAAGAATCTGCACAGAAGGGGCTGAGTCTACCCACCCATCCCTGCCCAATCTACATGTCTACAAGGTGGTTCATTCTTCATCAAATCTAGGCATAAAAATAGACCATTCTCCCTGAGTTTCCTGTATCATGAAACACTTTGATTAAATTAATGTTATGCATTTTTCTTGTTGATCTGTCTTTTGTTGTAGGACAGGTAAGGACGTGATCCTTCTGATGCATGAGGACAAGTATCACACATTTCTGCCCCTAGGATTCCTATACCCCTCATGGAGCAGCTGAGACGCCCAACTCACTCCAGAACCTGCATAGAGATCCTGGAGCAAATAACAACAACAACAACAAAAATAAACCCAGGTAGGCAGAAGATAAGAATTTCTACCAAGATCAGCTCTTTAGGACCTCTGCCTGTAGAGACCAGTTGAGAAGGAACAGTAAAAAATTAGCTTATCCCTTCCTTTCCAAATTCAAGTTAGCAGATGGAAATCATTTTGTTCAGATTGTATTCATGCAAAGTGATGTGGAGGATACCCATTTGCCATACATCTTTTTGTTTTTCCCCAGAGACAGTTATTTCTTTTCTCCTTGTGTCCCGAGAGTTTGGCTTGGTGACCAATGAGAACTTTCTCTCTGGTGTCGGCCAGCTGTGGGGCACAGGTTTTGACTTGTGTCAATCAGCCAGTGGGATAGGCTGGAAACTAGAATGTTCTTTTGTCCCACTGTGCCAGCTCTTGGGGGAGTTTGGCTTATTAGAGGTCCCCATCCAAAAGGGGCTCTTGTCATCTCGACCTTTGCTTGGTCCTAGGGCAACCGCCGTCTTGTCGTGGCTGTCTTCGGAGTGTTCTAGGTCTTAGAAGACTGCGTCCTCTTGCACTCCATTTTTAAGGACATTTCTTTCGTCCTTGGAGAAGTCCTAAGAAAACTCACCAGTTTGGGTTTTGAGTTACTTGGTAGGTAGCTTGGGCTTAAAAGTCAAAAATAGAAAGAGAGAGAATTCAAGAATGTTGGTTGTCTGTCCTGCCCAGAACGTGGGTTTAAAGAAATTTTTGTTAAGATCCCTATGGTCGAAGCTTGCGTTAATTGATGTTTAGGCTATAATTTTTTTAAAAAGCTTCTGTTCTCGCTACTGGATCTGGCTTCTCCCATGGGAACTTCTCAGTCAACTGAAATGCCTTTTCAAAAACCCCTGCTAAATACATGCTCAGTTCCTCTGTCCTCTTTCTTGTTGCCCTTTTTTTTTTTTTTTTTTTTGCTAAGGATAATGTGGAAAAATTCATTGGCTTTGGGGGGAAACTATGATCTCCTCAAATTAGCTCCCCTCCTGCCTGTTCGTTCCAGTTACTTCTCCTACTTTCTTCTTTAGCCACCTTTGATCTTTCCATCTAGTTCCCTTAAATCCTGGGTATGTTCCCCTCCAAGCCTTCCCTCCTCTAGCAGGTGGTCAGTGGATAGAAACATCAGGGTTCTGGTGCCCAATGTGGGGCTTCATCAGCTGGGGACGCCACCAACTGGAAACATCTAGCTCCATCTAAAGCTGTAGTTAAGAGATCCTGAGCCAGGCAGGGTGGCACACGCCTATGATCCCAGTGGCTCAGGAGGCTAACGCAGGAGGACAGCAAGTTCAAAGCCAGTCTCCGCAACAGCGAGTGGCTGTTGAGACCCTGTCTCTAAATATAATACAAAATGGGGCTGGGATGTGGCTCCGTAGTCCAGTGCCCCTGAGTTCAATCCCTGGTATGTACTCCCCACCCCCACCCCCAAAAAAGAGATCCTGGACCTGTGACAAAAGCTGGCCAAAGGTGAGGATTCTTACCACATCAGCCTCCCAGATTTCTGCCCGTGGGAACTGGTCAGGCAAGTGTGTTAAGGTATTGGAAAACTCTGTTTCCTTCAGTCAGAGGAAAAAAGTATCCATTTTCTTCCATTAACTTAAATAGCCACAACTCTAGTGAAGTCAAGATGTGTGATTCAGGCTGGCTCAGTTGGTAGAGTACTTGCTTTGCATGCACAAGGCCCTGGGCTCAATCCTGAGCAAAACACACACACACACACACACACACACACACACACACACACACACACACACATATAATTTTTTAAAAATAATTCAACCATATAACTCCAGGTAAGATAAGAAATTCAGGAAAAGGGCAATCCATAGAATTTTGCATAATTTTGCATAAGTGTTCTTGGCTAGGATTTGCTTATCTGTCCTAGAATTTTTAGAGACGGTTTGTGTTGAAGAAAAAAAAAAAAAAAAGATGGCAGGTGAACTTGTCCATGTTGGAACTGCTTGCAACTAAAACAATGTTTAACACATTTCTTTGAAAAAAATACATTTTTTTTCAAACTCCCTGTTGTCCATACTACCCAGATTTTGAGCTTATTTTATGGGTTCTAAGTGGTCATACTAGCCATGGTTAGGAGAAATTTTGATCTCCAACAATGACCTCTGCCAATGACGGAACTGGAGTGTGGGGTGCGGGGAAGAGCACATCAACCGTCAGCAACCCTCCTGTTGAACACGGGTGCTGCTTTGATTTTGAACCTGCTGATTTTGAGCCTTCCTTGCCATTGGTGGAGCTCCCTGGAGCTCTTCCTGGTTGGCCGTGATTCTGAAAAGAAGCAACCAAGCTACATCAACAGCGGGCAGGTGACTCCGCCAGGATTGAACCCAGTGCCTCCCATGTGCAAGGCAAGCACTCCTTCCTTCTGTACTAGAATTAGAGCCCATTTTTTAAACCCAAGTATGTCCAAGTCCATGAACCATTGTCAAGGAAGAGATGCACTTATGAGGAAATCACATTGGTATCATTTATTTAGTGGGTCAGTCTGGTTGATTATCTTTTTTATTATTATTAAAATCCTTTATCAGAGGAAAATTGTATTACACTAGAATCAAAATGACTTTTCTTCTAGACTATAATGAACCAGAAGACTTTCAACCATTGCTATTTCTTGGGCAAGCATCTACTAAAATATCTTTCAATTAGCCAAATCATACACAAAATTGGAAAGTGAGAAAAGGAAACAAATTATCCAAAGTTTCATCCCTTTCAGGAACAAATGAATATTTACTTGTTTCCCTCATTTCCATCCAGTTACTTTCTTTACTGGGAGTTTTTTAAATCATAGACTGAGAACCTAAATAGTAAATTTTTTAAAGATGGAAACAATATCTTTGTGTCCATTTATTGTATTTATTTGTATGTGGTGCTGAGGATTGAACCCAGTGCCTCACATGTGGGAGGCAAGCACTCTACGGCTGAGCCACAACCCCAGTTCCTTAAATGGAAGTTTTTAACAAAACTGTTTCAGGAATTCAAAATATCTTATTTTATGACTGGTTTTGTTTGTTTTTTATTTTTTGCTTTTTGCAGTGCTGGGGACCAAACCTAAGCCCTCATGCACACTAGGCAAACACTCTACATTCCCAGCTTTGTCATTTTATATAAAATAATAATTGTTTATGCATATATGACATAGAAAAATAGGTTTACTACTTTCCCACATTCAGAATTCAATTTAGTAAAGTAACCAATTTTCTAAATAAATGTAAAGTAATATAGATTTAAGCTAATATGAATAAAGGCTATTTTTTTAATATTTATTTTTTAGTTGCAGTTGGACACAATACCTTTATTTTTTTATTTTTATGTGGTGCTGAGGATCGAACCTACCTAAGCATGTGATGTTTTATTATGAATAAACCCAAAGGAATTCTACTTTGTTTTGGGATTCAGTGTCTGCTCAGCAGTGTGGACCTTCAACTGTTCTGCTCTGCTATCATTGAAGATTTGGGAAGGCTGTAGGTTAAAATAATGTATAAAGAAAAGGCAACTTTTCTTACAGCTATAAGTAGACAAAATAGAAATAGAAATGTTTTTCCTAGCATACATAATCAAATATCTGATATGTTCACACAACATCACAATGTTTTCCACAAGAAAGCATTTCTCTGGTGTTGGAAAGGTAGGTAATTTTTGTCTTTCATATTATATATTTTCCAAATTGTTCTGTCTTATTTTTTTATTTGTTTTAGTTATATGTGACAGAAGAATGCATTTATGTACTTTAATATATCATACATAGATGGGGTATAATTTCTCATTTTTCTGAGTGTACATGTTATAGAATCATATTGGTTATGCAGTCTCATATATACATAAAGTAATTAATGTCTGCTTTATTCTACTATCTTTCCTATCCCCATATCCCCTACTGTCCCTTCACTTCCCTCTACCTAATCTAAGATAATGCTATCCTTTTCTGGTGCCCCACCCTTATTGTGAATTATCATCTGCATATTAGAGAAAACATTCAGCCTTTGTTTTTTTGGATTGGCTTATTTTGCTTAGCATGATATTCTCCAACTCCATCCATTTTCTGGCAAATGCCATAATTTCATTCTTCTTTCCATTAAGAATATATACCACATTGTTTTTATCCATTCATCTATTAAAAGATAACTAGGTTGGTTCCATAGTTTAGCTATTGTGAATTGACGTGGCTGCATTACTGTAGTATGCTGATTTTAAGTCTTTTGGGTATAAACCGAGGAGTGGGATAGCTGGGTCAAATGTTGGTTCCATTCCAAGTTTTCTGAGGAATCTCCATACTGCTTTCCATAATGGTTGCACCAATTTGCAGTCCCACCAGCAATGTATGAGTGTACATTTTTCTCCACATCCTTTCCAACACTTATTGTTGCCTGTATTCTTGATGATTGCCATTCTGACAGAAGTGAGATGAAATCTTAGAGTAGTTTTGATTTGCATTTCTCTAATTGCTAGAGATGTTGAACCCTTTTTTATATATTTGTATTTCTTCTTCTGTGAAGTGTCTGTTCAATTCCTTAGCCTATTTATTGATTGAGTTATTTGTTGTTTTTTTTATGTTAAGTTTTTTGAGTTTTTTGTATATCCTAGAGATTAATGCTTTATCTTAGGTGCATGTGGTAAAGATTTTCTCCCAATGTGTAGGCTCTCTCCTCATGTTATTGATTGTTTCCTTAGCTGAGAAGCTTTTTCATTTGAATCCATCCCATTTATTGATTATTGATTTTACTTCTTGCACTTTAGGCGTCTTATTAAGGAAGTCAGATCCTAGACCAACATGGTAAAGATTTGGTCCTACTTTTTCTTCTATTAGCTACAGAGTCTCTGTTCTAGTGCCTAAGTCTTTGATCCACTTTGAGTTGATTTTTATGCAGGGTGAGAGATGAAAGTTTTAATTTCATTTTGCTGCATATGGATTTCCAGTTTTGCCAGCTATCTTGAATATTGTTGAATAGGCTATCTTTTCTCCAGAGAATGTTTTGGGCACCTTTGTCTAGTATGACATAACCGGATTCTGGTTGATTATCTTAATGGATTATTTCATTTAATCTTCATGGCAGTGTTATGATGTGGACCATTTTATTTTCCCCATCAAAGAAAGAAAGAAGAAAAGTGAAGCACAGAAAAGCTTAGTAACTTACCCAAGGTCATATAGCTAGCAAAAGGTGAAGTCTGGATTCCAACAAAGAAGACAGAGGCATCGTCAAGATCTCCTTTTCAATGAGGCTGAGACTGAGACTCAGATGTTAACTCTGGTTCAGTATTTAGTGCAGCACATCTGAAGTGTCAAGCCCAGGAGTTGGACCCAAATATCATCAAAGCGGTGTCTTTGATGTGCTATATTGTGAAGCCTTGGCATCTGGCCCTTGCGGACCCCAGAGGGACTGCTGCTGTGCCCCAGAACCTTCCAAATGAACTCATACTAACCAACCCTCAGCCTGTGTACTTAGCACCCTCTGTTTCTTGCCACATAAGGATCTGGCCCATAATCCTACCTTCTCTCTCTGTCTCCTCACAGGCCCTGGTCCTTCCCCAGGTGGCCCCCAAGAGTGTGACATGCACCTTCTCCTGTAGTCTATGAGAAACAAACCTCTTTTTAATGGCAGCAATCTCCCAGTCTGCTAGCCTCACTTAAATAATGCTAGCCTAGCTAGAGGTCATCTCCTGATCTACTAGCCATGCCTGAATAATAATAAAACATATTTTTTAAGCATACTGTGAGGTTAATTTCTAGAGTTTTTCTATCCTGTCCAATGGACTCCTACTGTAATCAGGTAGATATAAAACTATCTAAGACTAGGTAGGTAAACTGTCTTATATCTACCAAAGACTTCTAAATATATGAAGTAAAATGTCACCAATAGACTACCATCAGTTTGAGATGTCAATTTATTACTCTGCTCACATGTGAAGTGACTTAACAAGTTCTAGAGTCACCCTAATTTCTATAGGCAAATCTGATTAATAAATGAATTGATAAAAGGAGCAGAATATTGGTATGTTTTTTAACACAAAATGATTGATTTTTATGGCCTAAGAAATTGCTGTGCTTAATAAATTGTTACATCAGTCTGCATTGGACACTTGATAAATGCATTCAAAAGGTTCAATCCTGAGACTTGACTTGTAGGAGATATAGAAATGTAATTATCATCAATTTCAACGTCTGCGATTAACATTATGAAAGTCAGACATTTTTAAAATTTCTGCATTTTTAGATATTTTAAATGGCTAAATTGATTTTTTTTTCCCTTTTCAAAGAAAAGGGAAAAAGAAAAAAAAAAAGTAAGGGGGAAAAAATTCTCCCAGGCTAAGACCCGATAAGCGGAGTTTTAGCCTGGAGCAAATTTTTACAGCTCAGTTATAAACTCCTGAAATAGGAGTTCATAATGGAAACAGCTGCTCAACCTTAACTATTGCGGGTGCCACTATAATAAAAACGGCAGGAGTTCACATTAACATCGGCTTCCCCTTACACTCCTTCCTGTTACCCATCCATTAACCAACTACACTACCTAATGGAGGTAAAGGCTGCAGCTTTGCTCTCCACAAAAATAACAAGAGAGGCAACTTACAGGTGGTAAATAACATATTCCCCCAAACACCAGAGTGTACAAATATCCCCTGGAGGCTACCCTCCAATCTACAGAATAACATCCCACTCCAATGACTTCAAATTAGGAATATCATTTCAGAGCCCCAAACACCAAGCAATGATACCTCTTTTCTGTTTATTTTTGAAATGTATGTCATTTCCAATACTTATAGGAAGACTACATTTTTTTAAAACTCCTTTATAATGGGACTATCTTCACAATGCATTTAAAATATAATGATAGGTAGAGGGTTTCCTGAAATTAGAAACAATGCTTGAATTGAATTTATTGAATATTTCACTCACAGATATTACCGTGGTGAGACCCAGATTAAAGGATGGTGGAGTTTTTCCCTGAGCGCCATCTTTGAAATCCCTGAGAATAAAGAAGAAACCAATTTGGTCGAGTGCTTATACTGTGCCAAACCATGCTTGTCTATTATTTAGTTTGATACAAAACCCTCCTTATCTCCCATTTACCTTTAGGAAAGTTGAGGCCCAGGTTGGGTAAATAAGTTTTTGCTCTCACAGAGTCTAAGTGAAAGGATAGATGGGTTGTAACTCCTATCTAACTTTTTTGTTAG
Source organism: Ictidomys tridecemlineatus (assembly GCF_052094955.1). Taxonomy (NCBI): domain Eukaryota; kingdom Metazoa; phylum Chordata; class Mammalia; order Rodentia; family Sciuridae; genus Ictidomys; species Ictidomys tridecemlineatus. The sequence goes on from NC_135484.1 coordinate 142,627,252, forward strand.
GTTACAAGGGAGGAGAAAGAGAGAAGGTATCACGTTCATTGATATTTTTAAATCAGAGGATAATTACCTTGGCAAGGTTTGAATTTTTGAAGACTTTATTCTGAGACTTTATGAAAGGCACTTGTTTGCCATGGATGCATGGAATTAGCAGCCAGTGGAGCCTCTTGTGCTGATGGGCAGGACTGATCCTTCTAAAATTTCACACGGCTACTAAAAGCCTTGAAAATTCACAATACAGTGAAAATCTGCTTCCCTGGGAAAATGGGATCTTGTGGCATTGACATATAGCACCTTCTTGGGGTGACAGCCTTTTGCATCTTTAGTCATAAGCAGCCCTACCTGCCCCGTGTGGACTTGTGTTCCATTTTAGTAGACAATGTGATGAGACCAAGGTACTGGCTCACAATCACGATTTCCTCATGAAAGTGAACTTTGTTCTGCATCATTTAAAGCCTATTTCCAACCTTCCCCCCGCCCCCCCGCCGCCTTTTTTTCACTTTAAATCAAAGAAGTCACTGAAACGTCTGTGAGGTTACACTAGCACCCTCTGAAGAGTCTTCAAAAGAGCTCCTGAAAGAAGCCACTGTGAAAACGGTGGGAGGAATGGAGAATATTCTCTGTATTTTAAATACACATTTTCTTTCTAAAAATTTTTAAAAGTCATCGAAGTAGCTTTGGAAAGCTTTTGAAAGTAATGGACCCTTTTCATGGAAAATGTGCACTTCACACATATCTAATATTTTATATAAGATTTCATTTCACAATATATAATATTTTATATATAATATTATTTTTCCTACCTATGGATCTCATAGACATCCAAAAACTCCAATTTGAGATCCTTGATTTTGGGGACTATACTAAGTATAACTTTTTAAAAAGATTCTCCTGGAATCCATGTGAAAAATGATATTCAGCATCAGGAATTTAGATCTCCCATTACATAACTTTAAAAACAACTCCCCTATTCTCTTGCCTGATCTTCTATCTTCAAACATAGAAGACTACCCCAGTATATGCTTACATAATAAAATATAATTTAAAAGGGGAGAAAATAGTGGAATGGCATCTGATTTGCTGAACACACACACACACACACACACACACACACACACATACTGCTATGGTTTGGATGTGAGTTGTCCCCCAAAATCTCATGTGTGAATGCAAGAATGTTCAGAGGAGAAATAATTGGGTCCTGAAAGCATTAATCCAATCAGTGGATTAGTCCCCTGATGAGATTAACTGGATGGTAACTGAAGGCAAGTAGGGTATGGTTACAGAAGGTGGAGCTCTGGGGTTGTACCTTTGGGGGTAAAAATTTTGTATCCTACCAGTGGAGTTTCTCTCTTCGTTCTGATCATTATGTGAGTCTCTTCCCTCAACCACACTCTTCCACCATGACATTTAGCCTCACCTCAAGCCTTGAGGAATGGAGCCAGCTGTCTATGGACTGAGACCTTCAAAACCATGAGCCCCTAAATAAACTTTTCTCCTCTAAAAGTGTTCTTTTCAGGTCTGTTAATCACAGCATCAAAAAAGCTGATTAAAACATAAATAGAAACAGAGATAGAGATATTTAAGGCAGAAGATATTTTCCATAGAAAGCTTTGAAACTTTAAGGGATTATCTTAAGACCTTGGACAGTATACTTATGCAGATTTTATATGATGCCTTAGAAAGTATATCAGCAACCAGGCCTCTTATGCTAACCAGGATGACCATCCCAAGACCTTTCTGACATTGGAAAATACAGAGGAAGCATTTCCATTTCTCATACAACTGTGTCACCCAGCACTAGGGAGACAGTACTTAAAGGGTATCCCCCAGACTGCTGGCAGCACCTAGGAACCTGTTAGCAATGCAAATTTGCCTTACCAGGACCTGCAGGAACCCTGAGAGTCAGGCCCAGTGGTCTGTGCTTTAACAAACCCTGCTGGGGATTCTGGTTGAAAATCAGTGCCCTACAGAATGGTAGGTTAGCCACAACCTGAGCCCAATGACAACTACACCTCTTGTAGACTATCCCAGCACCCCAAGGCTGGCACACCCTCCCTGTCACAGTCAACCTGGCTCATAATTCTCTGTTCACACCAAGATATAAAGGGATTAAACAGATTCATATCTGGGCATTTGAGGATGGTCTGGATTTCTTACACACCAAAGCCCTTCTCAAACTGTATCTTTCCATTGCTTCGATGAGCAAAGACAATTCAATTTAAATAATTAAGCAAATGTGCATATTGTTCCTTCCAAAAAAAATGATATGCATTTGTTTGTTCAATTTTGAGTGTAAGCTCCTCAGTTTATAAAAGTCCAAGTAAATTTTGCTAGCAATTTCCCCAGAGAATCACTGATGATAATAATCATTGAAAAAAAAATCCAACACTTTAAATTACAGTTACAAATCATATTTTTTTTTACTTTTAATTCTCACCATATTGTACAAATACATCTAATTATTCTCATTCTACATAGTATGCTATAAAGCGCCTAAGGGGACTGATTGGTTTATCAATTCAATTAGAAAGTTGGTTGTTTTGATTAACATCAACTATTATCTATTATAATGAGTATCATAATGCCATCTAATTAAGACAAAGAAAGTGCTTAAAAATTTCCAAACCTATTGCCTATATGGGTAAAAAACAAAACAAACAAACAAACAACAAAAAAAAACACCACAACACAAAGCTGTTTTGTTCCAGTCACTATAAGCCCAGCCCTACAGACCTCTTCTGCCTGGTGGACTTATTGAATTACAAAACTCTATAAAATCTGGTCTACATGCTGATGGTCCTGAGGATGAAGAAAGGATTTGATCATGTCCCTATACCCTGATTAAGAATGCAAGAAGAAGACGAGGTAGTAATGAGGACTCAGTCGTGTTGGACATCTATCACCCAACTGAGTGCAATCAGAAAATAGTGGCACCTGTTACAATGGTGCACACCTGTATCCCAGTGACTCAGGAGGCTGAGGCAGGAGAATCACAAGTTTAAGGCCAGCCTGAGCAACTTAGTGAGACCCTGCCTCAAAACAAAAGATTGAATTAAATTAAATGGCCTGGGGATGTTGAGTGCACCTGGTTCAATTCTCAGCACCAAAGTAATAATAATAATAATAAAATTAAATGAAGGGCAAACTCTGTTTCTATTGCAAAGACTCTAAAACTAATACAGCAATTGATAAGTCAATGCTTCATGTCTTTTCTGCTCTAGGGCTCCAAGGGAATATGGAAAACACGCATCTAACGGCAGGGGTGACTTGGGAAGTAACACCATTGGACAGGAGGGATGGCAGGTCTGCCTGTCCACCCTTCACCATCACCAGAGCGTCCCTTCAGCATCTGCAGAGTTCCGAGTACTTGCAAAGGACCCCCAGATGCCTGTGCTATGCTCTCGGCCATTATTTAAAAATTATATATCTCTGTTGTTCTTTCAAGGTAGGGGTAGCTTTTGGAATTGTTAAAAGAGAACATTAGATGATTCATTTGGAGGCCTGTTGAAAAACAAAAAGAACCATTTGCATCTGTCCAAGCTGTTGTAGAAAATATCAGCTTGATGCAACCGAAATTTATTTCTCATTGCTGGGATGCTGGGAAATTCAAGATCAAGGGATTGGCAAGCTCAGTTCCTGGTGAGGCCCACTTCCTGGTTGGCCTTCTTACTGCATCCTCACGTACAGAGAGAACTCTGGTGCCTCCTCTTCTTATAAGGATGCCAGTTGCATCAGATTAGGGCCCCACCCTTCATACTTCATTGAGCCTTAACTACATCCTTATTCCAAATATAGTCCTATTGGGGGTAGGATTTCAACCTAAGAATTTGGAGGTGAGGAGACCACACAACCCAGGACATAGTAAGAACTCCATATGTATGACCCAGTCATATTCTTTCAAATTTCCTACTTGAGGAAAACAATTTAGAATGGTCTGTTAAGGCTTATGAGAATTTATTAGAGTACAAAGGGTCCTGAATTTAAATGGAGAGTATTACTAAGTAGTTATATAATGGAGACATTTCTTAGGGTTGTGTCTGAGTGTCCTGAATTATCCTTGTGATTCTCAGTGTGTTTATGCTTCACTGACTTTCCTCTTTGCCTGTGGATGTTATCGTTTTATGATGTGACCAGGCTAAAAAAGATATTTGGGTCAAGAATATTAAATGCTCTGGGTCCTCTTATTCCCTTTGCAAGTTGTCATTGTGTATGAATCAAGTGTTTCAGAAAACATGAATCATTCGTCTCAGGTACCTTCCTGCATTTTTCTATGCATTTATTTTGTGCACGATGCTGACTTTGCATGCAAATTCAGAGATATGTAATGTCACTTGGACCTGATGGTAAATAAGTCTCAAAAGTTTGAAGCATATTATTTCATTGAAGGGTGAGGGAATTATCTTCTACTGGGAATTAGCTTTGATAATGAAACCCAAGCTGGATAAAAAGGCTTTTTACAAAGTCCCTAGGCTGAGACTGTAATTTTTGTTTGTTTGTTCTGGTGTTTGTTTGAAATCTGGGTCAGTTCTGATATCAAAATCCTCAAGAGGTAACAACTAGCGTGTGTGTGTGTGTGTGTGTGTGTGTGTGTGTGTGTGTGTGTGTTTTGACTGGCGCTATATATAATCTAGTATCTATTTCCAATTCGTATGATCTGTTGAAAATAACAGTTGGTTTCAGTTCCATGGAGGATCAAACTGGTTCCTTCAGGTGCAGACACTGGTTTCTTAATGGCAAGATCCACTGCTCCAGCAAGCTGATTCAGCAGAATGAAGTCTGTGTTGGTATATTTGTCACAAAGAGGGGCAGTTGTGCACCAGAATGGGTTGCTGCTGTTTAACAAAGATCGAAAGTGATCTTTTGGAGAGATTTTCCTCTCTCCATCTTTGAATAGATTTCCTCTAATGATAGGCAGGTGTCAGTTGTCAGGAATCGAAATGTACCTGAAAAATGTTGCCAGGCATAGAACCAGTTCAAGTTCATGCTTTAGATGGTTTTAGAAGTGGAGTGGGTGTCTAAGAAGAAAGTTTATTTTTTTCCTTGAACGTATTTTTACCCTTCCCTTTGTGAGTTTATGGGTCACTAAGTATTCCTAATCCACACCCTTGTTCCGTTTTACTATGCACCCTAGCACTTAGTACTGACGTAGTATCTATGAATCAACCTGCACAGAGCCATGACCCTTGTACTCTATTTTTCCTGCACTAATTTAGGTTGATCCGCTTTTTGTCAGAATTCTATAAACCATAATCTATTAAAGATATTTTGCAAAAGAAATTCATTTGTCCCATTACAGATACTTCACAATCCAGAAATGCAGATACTTCACAATCAAGAGAAGTGTGTGTGTATAAGACTGTAAGTGTGCGTGTATGTGTAAGACTATAAAACACAAACACAGTAAGTAGAATGAGAAGTCTAATCTACATGCATAAAGCAGCATTTTTTCCATGATGACTTGATACTTTATTTTTTTCTAACTTCCTGCATAAGGCAGAGAAGTGTCTAAACTCATACTGCATGAAATCTGTGAGCTCAGCTACTGCGTCTACTTTAATGTGATGTCTTTAGGACATGAACCCATTATGATAATGATTTGATTGGTAAAGAGAGGTCATCAGATATTTTTCTCCAAAGACATAGCTACCAGAAAGGAATAGTGATTAGAGGTAGAAAAGCTTTCTTTGAAGTTTCTTATTTTGTCATTTTTTATACAGTGTATATTCCTCCACCTGGAACAATTTCTCAAGAAAGTTTTGAGTTCAGACAATAGTACATTTCTGTATGTGATCAATAACTGTTAAATACTTATTTGAAATGGGTTTCCTAACTACATTTTTTAAAAAAATACAGGGTCTCACAACATTGTCCAGGCTGGCCTGCAGTTTCTGGGTTCAAAAGATCCTTGTACTCAGCTTCTCAAGCAAGAGACTACAGGCTTGATCCAGGGGCTCTAACCACCTTCTTGATGCACACATATTGTTTTAATAAATAAAAATAGACCTGCATTGAGGAAAAGAAAGATGATGTTTTTATTTTAGATGGAAGCTCAGTGATTCCTACATATTCACAAGGAAATATTTTTGATGTGTCCTTTGCTGGAACACAAAGGAAGGCAGAGATATTTCTAAATTTCTTGTCTGAGGTATCACTATTCTTAGTCAGCTTCCTGTCACTGTGACAAAATATCTGAATGAAGCAACTTAAAAGAAGGAAAGGTTTATTTTGGATCCCGATTTCAAAGTTTCAGTCCATGGTCACTTGGCCTGATTGCCTTGGGTCAAGGCAAGGCAGGCTACCGTGGCAGGGAGGGTACGGGAGAGCAGAGTTGCTCACTCCATGGTTACTGGGAAGCAGGGAACAGGGTGGGAGGGAAAGGGAGCTGGGGACAAGATATAGCCTTCAAAGTGATGCTCCCAGGGACCTATTTCCTCCATAGGCCATACCTCCTAGGGTTTCCAGCATCTCCCAGCAGCCTCTTAAATTATGAACCCATCAATGGATTTACCCATTGATAAGGTTGGCACCGCCATGATCCAATTGCCTTCCAAAGACCCCCACCTCTGAACACTGTTGCCTTGGGATCAAGCCTTCAATGACATGAGTTTGGGGAAATATGGCAGATCTTAATCATAACAATTACTAATGCTATGTTTGTGGGATGGGAAATATCATAATGACCACATAATTATAAAAGTTAAAATAAATACACCAAAAAGAGGTGTTGCTTCTTTGGGGCAGTTACAGTATCAGAATTGAAAGAGGACTGAGAAATCTTGGGAGACAGCCGCCATTTCCTTATAATAACTAAAATGTGGGCTCAGGGGTAGCAGCTCTGGATCTGTGATCCAGTTTATTACAACAGTCACTAAAAGAAGTCCATTTGGGAAACAAGAGAGAGTCAGGGGACATGGGTCTCCACACTGCCAAGTTCGTGTCTGTGCCAATACTGTGCAATTCAGAGTTCCAAGGGCAGCTTCCCCTGCAAGGTGTGATACTGAGCACTTTGCAGTAAATTGTCACACACAGAAGGAAAAGATCAAGCTGCTTGAAGAGACTACTTTTACAAATGTTATAAAATTCACCAAGTTCATTTAACTTTTATTTGACATATGTCAATTTTTTTTCTGAGATATAGGGCTTATCTCTCAACATCTCTTTTTCTTTTTTCTTTTTTTGGATTCTTGAACTGCAAGGTAATAACTCTTTCATTGAAGTGATCAAGTATCCATTATGGTTACTGCGCATGAAGGTATTTTTATACTTCAAAATAATAGCAGTGGGACCCTGGAGGATTCTTTTTGTAAAGGAGAGTTGGATGCATTACCCAGAAAACCTGGAAAAGTGGAATCGTGGTTCATTTCAACATCTGCTCTTCTGTGCTTACCTCCAGAATCATATCACTTCTCTCCTATATGCCCACTAGCAGGATCCAGAGGTCTGGAGTACAGTGTGGGGTAAAAGTCGTACAGTATAGTGATTAAAGTAAATGAATGGCCATGTGAAGTGGTACATACCTGCAATCTCAGCTATTTGGGAGGTTTAGCCAGGAGGAGCACAAGTTCAAGGTCAGCCTACATCCCTTTTCTGTAAAAAGGGATGTAGCTCAGCGGTAGGAAGTTCCTGGATTCAATCCTTGGTCATGCACACACAGGCACGCGCACAAACACACACACACATGCACACACACAATCAATCAGTAAGTGATTCAGCATTAGAATCCATTCATAATACTGTGTCTGCGTCCTCCTGTCTTAGATCGTCAGGCTGTTATAACAAAATACCATAGATTTGGACACTTATAAGACACTTGCTCCGAGTTTCAGAATGTCTGAGATAGAAGGGCCAGCAGGTTTGGTGTCTGGTGAGGGTTCATTCTTCGTAAACGGCTCCTTCAATGTGACTTCACATGGTGGAATGGGCTAACAAGCTTCCTCTTTTATAAGGGAACTAATCCCATTGATGAGGATTCTGCCTTCCCGATCTAATCACCACCCAAGGCCGCACCTCTTAGTACCATTCCCACGGGGTTAGGATTCAATCTGTGGATTTTGAGGGAAGGCAAACCTTCGGACCCCACAGTTCCCCTCTGCCCTCCTCCCAGATTCATGTTCTTCTTAGATGCACAACACACTTACCGCATCTCAATGTCCCCCAAAAGTCTTAACTTGTTCCAGAAACAATTCAAAAGTCTGTTTTATCGAAATCAGCTATAAGAAGATTTAGATTATAACCTGAGATGAATTTCCCTGCAGCCGTGAATCTGTGAAATCAAATACATTTTGTGTTCTAAAATCCAGGGGTGGGGCAGGCATGAGATAGACACTCCCATCACTAAAGAAAGAAAGAGAAGTGCAACTACATAAGTTGCACTTCTCTTTCTTTCTTTCTTTAGTGATGGGAGTGTCTATCTCATGCCTGCCCCTTCAATAGATGAATGGATAAAAAAAAATGTGGCATTTATACACAATGGAGTATTACTCTGCATTAAGAAACGACAAAATCATAGAATTTGGAGGGAAATGGATGGCATTAGAGCAGACTATGCTAAGTGAAGCTAGCCAATCCTTAAAAAAATAAATGCCAAATGACTTCTTTGATATAAGGGGAGTAACTAAGGACAGAGTAGGGACGAAGAGCAGGAGAAGAAGATTAACATTAAATAGGGATGAGAGGGGGGAGGGAAAGGAAGAGAGAAGGGAAACTGCAGGGAAAGGGAAGGTGATCCTCAGGGTTATATAAAATTACATACAAGAGGAAGTAAGGGGTAAGGGAAGAAGTACACAAGTGGAATAAATGTTTTACAGTAGAGGTGGTCGAGAGAGAAGAGGGGAGGGGAGGGGAGGGGAGGGGAGGGGTGGGGGGATAGTAGATGATAGGTTAGAGAGCAGAATTCATCAGACACTAGAATGGCAATGTGTAAATCAATGGAAATGTAACTGATGTAACCGATGTGATTCAGCAATCTGTATACGGGGTAATAATGGAAGTTCATAACCATTCTGAATCAAATTGTGAAACATGATATATTAAGAAAGATGTAATGTTTTAAAAAAAACAAAACAAAAAAAATTAATTAATTAAAAAAAAATTTTCAGAAAAAAAAAAAGAGAAGTGCAAAATCGGACATTAGGGTAAACAACATTAAATCATGATGCTGGGGAGCACCCTTCCTGGACTCCACGCTCCACCGTCCAGGGACGCTCTGGTGGGGTTGAGCCCCCAGCCTCCAGGCAGCCCTGCCCATGTGACCTCACACGACATAGACCAGGGCAGCTCTCCCGGGTTTGGAGCCACTCTCCTGCAGCCCTCCCAGGATGGAGATGTAGGCTGATGACTCCATGATCCGGGGTCTTGGGGACAACCCCATTCCGTTGCCCTATGGGGGCCCCCTGCATTGGCCCCTCCTCCATCTGCTCTTGTCTTGTCCTGAGACTCTCCTGAGCACTTTTGCTATCCTGTTGGAGGCTGCCACACCACCATATCTCATGCACTCCGTGAGCCAGTGCAGGTGGCACCATGCGAATGTCACCAAGGTTACCACCTGTGCTCTCTGGAGGAAATGTCACCCTGGTGCTAGGGCCTATTGACGACAAATCTGGGGAAATTGAGGAGTCCTGTTGAAATTCGGGGAGCAGAGCATTTGGTGGGTCTGAGCAGAGAGCCAGGGGTCCCACAGGTACACTTTGAAGTTGTCCTGCCCCTGAGGCCCCGGTACTCTGGACCCCTGATGGGAGAGGTAGCCCCAAATTCTTTCAGAGTCCCGTTTCCCATCCCAGGCTAATCTCACCCACGTCTTTGGGGTTTTCCCTCAAACATGATTTCTCATTTGTTAAAATATAGTCATGTTTTGAACAACCAATAAAAAAATAAATAAATAAATAGTCAGGCTGAGAATTTTCCGAATCTTTAAGTCCTGCTTCCCCTTTGATTGTCAAATTCACCTTTGGATCTTTTCTTTCTTCTCATATTTTCTGTAAGCTGTCAAGAGACGTCATGGTATGTCTGGGCACGGTGGTGCATGCCTATTATCCCCGTGGCTTGGGAGGCTGAAGCAGGAGGATCACAAGTTCTGTGCCAGCCTGAGCAATTTAGTTGAGCTCTAAGCAACTTAGAAAGAAAAAGAAGTGTAAAATCTAATTGCTCAAAATATAAACGGGGTTGGGGGGGTGACAGGGTGGGAATGTGGTTCAGTGATTAAGCAAGTACACCTGGGTTCAATCCCCAGTACAAAAAAAAAAATTTCATTAAATGGCTAAATAATAAACACAGAGGTTGGGGATATAGCTCAGTTGGTAGAGTGCTTTCCTCACATGCATAAGGCCCGGGTTCAATCCCCAGCACTACTAAAAAGAAAGAAAGAAATATAACAACAACAAAAAGAGGCAATATTATTTTCTTATAAGTCTTATAATCACTAAAATATTATGTGTACAGAGTTTTATATGTAGTTGACCAAATATTTATAGTAACAGGACAATTCTTCCATATAGATTGAGAGCAAAGAGATTTCCTTCTTCATGTTCAGTGTGAAGCTGTGAATCACTCCAGTTAGACGCAATTATGTCTAAACTAAAAGAGCAAACTGGGATTATGAGGAAGGAAAGGAATGTCAAGGGCAGGCAGGAAAAGTGACTTTTGCAATGACATCTTAAAGAAGACACAGAAAGATGAAGCAAAGAGCACCCTGACTTTGGACCTCCCTCCTTATCCTTAGTCAGCAGGAAGATAACTGAGAATTTTATAAAGGGGCGAGCCTAGAAGATGGCTCAGAGGCAAGAAGCATAAAATCAGGAAAGCACTGAGCACCACGCAAGGTCTCCCAAGGTCTCCCAAGGTCTCCCAAGGTCTCCCAAGGTCTCCCAAGTTCAGGAAAGCTGAACTATCTGCTAAGCAAGGATTCGTTAAAAGTCCAGTGAAGGGAGTTGCTGAAAAGTTTAAGGCCATCAAACGAAACTGTCCCCTGCCTTTGATACAAAACACCATTGCTTAAGGATTGATTCAGGGTTGCCCTTTATTGTTTTATATTAATGAAAGCCGTAGCCTTTGAAAATTCACTTTTGACTTCAGTCTCCCCACCGTACATTTTTTCTTAAAGTCTAGGACACCAGAGTATGAAAGAATTGCTTGTGTGTGCATGCGTGTATGTGTGTGTGTGTGCACACCTGTGTGTGCATGTGCATGCACATCATGTTGGTTTAATAAATATGTATGCATGTACATACAGATGTGTTTGAGACACAGGCGAACACTCAACCCAGAGTATGTACGTGCATACACACACACACACACACACACACACACACACACACAGCGTGTACCTTGCTCTCCTTCCGAATGCCAAGCCTCCAGGAGGGGTCTGTATCATATGGTTCTCATATAGTGCAACATTTATAGCACTGGTTAAGTGCTGAGCACAACATGAACACTTAACAGATACTAAAAATGTTTTTTAACTTTAAGAGAGAAGAAGTTTAGAAATCCAGTCCCTTTGAAAGGGTTTAAAGTAGCATAAAAATTCAAAGGAAAAGGGGGCCCTGTTTGGTTAACCAGAGCATCTTCCAATAAAATCCTGGACATGGCTGGCTGAAACAATAAGTGACAAAATGGCAGCTTGTGCAGGACAACCCCGAGTGCTGGAATTCCCGGGACGAGCTCCTTGGACACATTTCTCTAAATCAATCAAAATCGCCTAGCGTCATCTCATTTTTATTATTCTCCATAAAGAATATCAAAGAATCATCCCAGGAATGTATTTGAACAGTGGAGAAAAAACTTCCCTAAACAGTTTACAATTTGCAAGAGATGTGTGATACTGGTAGCACTAAACAGAAGAACTGGAGAAAAGAGGGGTAGGGAGGCAGAGAAGGAGGGAGGGAGGGAGGAGAAACCAAGGAACAGAAAGGAAACAAACATTGTGTCTGTGAATTCACCCCAGAATAGAATATGTGCTTTCTTCACCTTAGACCCTCTTAATACCTTTCTGCAACTTCTAGAAGCATTTCCACAGGTGAATGGGTCAAAACAGTCAAAAGCACTTCCATAGTATCCTCCTACAAAAGCCAAAATCCTTCAAGGGGATTTATAGACATACCCTTAGGCAGCATTCATGAATACAGAGCAAGGATGTTTTCTTATTGGTACATACAGCCCCAAGACTGCAGAAATCTCCTCTTCTTAAGAATATAACTTTTAAACAGGGCATGGTGGCATGCGCCAGTAATCCCAGCAGCTTGGGAGGCCGAGGCGGGAGGATCAAAAGTTCAAGCCAGCCTCAGCCACTTAGGGAGACCCTGAGCAACTTAGTGAGACCCTGTCTCAAAATAAAATATAAAAAGAGCTGAGGATATGGCTCAGTGGTTTAGAGCCCCTGGGTTCAATTCTTGGTTTGAAAGAAAGAGGGGGGGGGAAAGGGAGAGAGAATACAACTGTAAAATTGTAAAGTTGTTATGGTTTGGATATTAAAATGTTAAATGCCCCCAAAGCCGGTGGCACTCTTGGAAGGTGGTGGAACCTATAAGAGGTGGGGCTTCATTGAAGGAAGCTAGGTCACTGGGCGCCTGAAGAGAATATTGGAACCCTGGCCCTTTCCTCTCTCCTTGTTTCCCAGCCACGATGAGGTGGGCAGCTTCACTCCACCACTTACTCCTGCCATGATGTTCTGCCTCAACACAGGCCCCAAAACAACAGAGCCAGCGGGCCCTAGACTTAAACCTCTAAAACTGTGATCCAAAGTAGACCTTTCCTCCTTCTAAGGAGATTTTGTCAGGACTTTTGTCACAGTGACGGAAACCTGACTAACACAGTGACCCTTCAAGATGGAGGAGCAAGAGGAAACAGAAGAAAGAAGACACGTGAACGTCTCAGAGGCTTGGTAGTACATCCGAGAAGGACCTGCCAGGCTGCTTTGCACATCCCGTCCATCTCATTTTTAAGCCAAAATTCTGATGTCATGAGGAGATGACAAGCTGAAATTCACTGAGCCCATGCTTAAGCGATTTCCCATCATGCTTGTTCAGACACTACCCCTTTTTGAAGTCTTGCTCTGCCTCCCATTGGCTAAACACTCCACAGGGAGAAACCGGGAAGCACCTCACCCTTGCAGAATGTATGCAAAGTGCTCCCAGTGGTGATATAAAGAGGCCTCCTTGTTTGGCTAGCGGTGGGAGTGAAATTCCCCAGCAGGCCTACTGCCCAGTGACAAGGACCTCCAAACAGACTCACTGGGAGAAATGCCAGTCTAAAGCTAAAGCAGTTTTAACCCTACACAGAGGTGAGCTGGCACACGGATGGTTCAGGGGAAGAAAGGTGGCAGCCTTAAACCACTTCAGTTCTAGAAAACTCAAATCTGCGCCTCCCCCCACACACACACCCCTCCCTTCCTCCAGCACCACCACTACCTTCTCTTGCTCAACCCATACTTCAAAGGAGGTGGGTGACAGCCAATAGATTAAACATATCCTTCTGTTCGTTGGCCACCTAGATTGACTGACAGCTGTCAACTCATCCTGCCTATGGTGAGGCTTTGGTATGACAACCCCCCCCAAAAAAAGCACAGCAGATGGTTAACCAGCGCCTTTGATCCTTGGAGTTTCCAATCTCGGTGCTTTCTTTCTCCCTCTTTTTCTGTCTTTGTCCGAACTTTGAAGATAATGAGTCTTAAACATTTGCAAGTAATTAGAAGGTGTTGCTGCCAAGGAAAAGTGAGTATTTTTCTTTTAAATGGGAAGAGTGGGTTGCTTTGCTCTTCACACAGCTCTAATTATATCACATGTGCTTATTTGGGCTCTGATAAACTGATCTGGCCCTGGTGGGGGGACCACACCTAGGAAGTAATGAGCCCCCTCCTGCAACAATAATAGCCATTAAGAGGCGAGAAGCCGAGTGTCATCATGAGTCAATTACTTATCACTTACTGACATCTTCATCCTTCAACTTGCTTTTTAGCTTCCATTCATGAGTGAGGGAGGAGACGGTTCTGTATATTCCCCCACAGGAAAAGGACAGGTGATTTCAGAAAATGTGATAGGCAATCAATCTCCTGTTTTTGGTATGCATTCAAACAACTTGTCTGAAAACCAGACACATCTCTGGGTTCATTTTTAGTACTTTTCATTATATGTTTTTTGTGTAAAAAGACACAATTTGAAATGGGAGCAACACTTTATCCACCATTGCTCATGCAGGATAGGAAAGGCTAAGGAAGGAAATACTTAAATAAACAGATTGTTGGGATAAGAACTGTGCATCAGCTGCCCTCGAGGGTAGAAATTAAAATGATAGCATGACTTACTCAATCACTCGCCCACTTGATGGATCCATCACTGGGTCGGGAATAGCAGATGGTGGAATGGTCAGAAGTGATCAGAAACAAGCCGCAGATACGCTGGGAACATGCACACAATTACCTTGCCCCTCGGGATTTGACAAGGTATATGCACTGAAACTTTCTCTCCTTTGTCAAGAAGGACAAAGATGCAGAAAGGGACCCAATGCCCTCATGTCATAAGGAGGACTGAGACATGGGGAAAGGTCACTGAATGGCCCAAGATCACACAGTGCACAACAGATCTAGGCCTCTCGTCCTGTTTGTGTGTGTCCTTGGCCTTAGCCAGATCTTTCCTGTATTCTTTGGTCATTGTGCAGGAAATCCCAGCCCACTGACCCTCTAGAGGCCTTGCTACCCATAGAACAGCCCGGCAAGAGAAGCTATAGAGTAAAAGAATCTCTTGATAATAACCGCTCTTGATTATAGTCCTTGATCATGATTCTCCTTTGGGGTTTTTGTTTGTTTCTATTTTTTGTTGCTGTTGACTATTTGTTTGTTTGTTTTTTACAGTGCTGGATTGGAACCCAGAACCAAAGGCTTTGCACATGCTAGACAAGCACTTTACCACTGAGCCATGCCCCCAGCCCTGTGATCCCCCTTTTAAATTTATAAAAGAACAAAAAAGGTGTTGGTGGTAAATTCTCAAAGCAGCAAAATGTGCTTTGTTCTCTACTCAAATATGTGACCTACATTGACAAATACACCAATAGAGAGGGTTCACCTAAACTTTTCTTAATGTCTTCTAATTGTCTCATTGTCTTTCCCACTTTAAAGCGTGTGTGTGTGTGTGCACGCGCGTGTGTACATAAACCCATGAATGCATCTCATTTAAGCTACCCAACCAAGGAAGGATCATGAAAAGATAGATAATATTTGTCTTGCCTTTCTGAGTATTAATAATAGCTTACTTCAGAGATGCTGCCTTAGCATTCAGTTTTTCCTCCTGCAGGCAGTTCTCTGAGACAAAATAATGCCAAAAAACAGTTTTAGGGGTGGAGGAGGTGGAGGAGGTGGAGACTTGTTAGTTATTGTGTTTTCTAGGACCTCAAAGGAGACAGGGCCAGGACTTGGGCATCTGGTCATCAGTCTAGAGGTAGCCAGGGACACTTGATTCTCACCCTGACGGATGAGAGCCCTCTCTCCTGAGAAACTTGAGGGCATGAGTCATTGGTACCATTTGACGTATCCTTAGAATTAAAGAAAAAAGTAAAAAAAAAAAAAAAAAACTTTGAAGACAAGTAATCTATAGAACAATTAATGCCACTAGATTAAGAGACATGCTTACCGGTTGCCAGGCATTGCTTTACATATTTACACGTATCAGTTCATTTAATCCTCCCTAGGCCCCGTAAGATGAGTGCTATTATTATACTCACATACTGGATGAGGAAACAGAGGCACAGAGAAGTTAGACAACAAGTTTGCACAGCTGGTCACTGTAAGACCTGGGATTAGAGCCTGCCCTCTGCCCTATTCCAACCCTGAAAAGCAGGTTTTTTTTCAAGAAACCAGAAAGCATCAAGGTGACACCCTAGGAACAGAAACTTTCTAGAAGCCTCAAAGGCCTCCTCTCTCAAGCACTCTCACCTACTCACATCCTGATCGAATTAGATTTGAGAAATCCATGTAGGATTGGGATGCCCACAGGGATGGGAATCTGGTTGGACAGTATATGTGAAAAGGAATACGGTCCGATTCTGGCTCCACCTTGTTCAGACCTAAAGCAGCAATTCCTCTCCAGGGGGGTTGCCTCCATCCTCTCGGGGCTTAAAATCAGGGACCTAAGGAGCCGACGACGCTAAGTTTAACAATGGGATGAACTGTCAGTTCGTAGGAGGTGACCCTGGTGGCACTGAAAGCAGTTCTTCCAGAGAAGAAAAGGGCCCATGGTGTTCACAAACACAGGGACAAGCACAGAGAAGGTCATTAACTCAGAAGATGTGTTGGTCTTCTTCCCAGGGCTGTGATGAAATAACTGATATAATCAACTTAAAAGAAAGAAATGTTTGGTTTCAGCTCATGGTTTCAGAGGTTTGGCTCCACGGTTGATTGGCTCCATTGTGGGGGCCTATGGTGAGGCAGAGCATCATGGAGGACGGCACCTGGGGAAGCAAAGTGGCTCATCTAGTGGCAGATGAGAAGCCAAGAGGGAGAGGCAGGGGCTAGGACCTCAATATCACTTCAAGGGCACATCCCCAGTGACCTAGACCCACCTCTTAAACACTCCACCACCTCTCAATAGCCCCACGGGCTGGGGACCAAGCCTTGAATACATAAACCTTTGAGAAACATCTAAGGCCCAAACCATAACAGAAGATTCGGTCGGCGCTATTTATCTCCGTTCATTTCAACAGAACCCCGCCAGATGAGGAAACAAACACATAAATAATCCAGTACCAGATGGACAGCGATAAATATGGCCAAGGAAGAGCAAAGTGTCATGAGGATACAGGAAGATGGTTCATGGAGAAACCACGGCCCCTCCTTCCACCCACCCTTCCACTCCTACTCCCAAGGAGGCAGATGTTCGGTGGGTGGTATTTTTCGGCAAGCACACAATGGAGTTAGGTAACTTTGGAAAGAAAGAAGATTTAAATAAGAAGAGGCTTGATGAACTAAGTAAGTTATCTGCGTGCATTCTTGGGTGGGGAGTACATAAAACTGTGGCAGCAGCAAGTATCAGCTCATCAAAAGGAAGTATGTGCATGTGGGTATTTCAGGATATTTCTGATTCGATATATCTTGATATAAATCATGGCTTAAGCATGTCACTCGGCTCTGTTTTTAAATTTCCCAATGTATAATGCAAAGAAGTTCATCAAATTCTATGCTAATCACTCTCTGTATTAACCTGCCAACACATGGAGATGAAAGAAAAAAGCAAATGTATTCATTGTCAGATGTATCTTTTAAAGAGATAATTAGATTTATAAAGGATTATTTTATTGAAGTAAAGAAGCATGTTAATAAATGGACTCGTTATAAAGAATGGACCAAAAGCTAAATGAACAAGCCTAATAATATATCTGTGTACCTTTTAAAGGTAGTATGGAATTTTTACATTTTCAAAAAGTAACTACAATTCCAACTTTACAACATAAAAAGCTTAAAACCTACTTTATTTTTTTTCCAGTCTCTCAAAAGGAAATTCAAGTATTCAATACCACTATCTGAGGCTGAGTTCAGCTACAATAGCAGGTTGAATTTTACCTACATAGGTAAACATTTTACGGACTATTTTAGCTTCTGTCCTGTGGATTTTTTTTTCTTTCTTTTAAAATATTTTGTGAGCTATAGATGGACACAATATCTTTATTTTATTCATTTTAATACAGTGCTGAGGATCCAACTCGGTGCCTCACACATTTATGAGACAAGCGCTCTACCACTGAGCCACATCCCCAAGCTCCTGTCCTGTGGATTTTCATTGTTTTAGTAACCCATATCTCAGAATATTGTGAGGAAGTTTCAGTGTTTATCAGAAGATTTTTTTTTACTCCTTACATAACAAACATTTCTATTTAACAGCACTGCAAGGCATTTTCCAACTTGACTCTTAACAAAATTTGTTTGACTTAATCAAGAGGGTCCTTCTATCACTTTTTTTCTATCATTTTTCTCACCAAAGAAGATCTTTATCCCGTCGGAACAGAACTGAATTTTTTTAACACTGTAATTCTTGGCACTCAGCTCAGTAAGGTAGGGATGACTTGATTTTCAGGTTTAGTGATGAATCACTTAAGTAATTTAGGCAATAGACACTTTATTGTGTTTTCCTTTAAAAAAAAAAGGAATTCCCAAGATACTTAAAGAAAATTTGCCTTAAGTTTACTTACATAAATATATGTGTATATAATACATGTGTAAATATAATTCTGGTAGACATGATGAAATAAAATATTCTATTCACTTGGAGGTAGGCATAAATGAATAGATCTCCATTTTACAAAGGAATGCTTTTGATTCTATCTTGCAAAAAGAGTGTGTTCCATATTTATCTAACACAGCCCCAGAGAGGCAGTTTTATAAAGAAACACCAGCAAGTAACCCTCATGTGCCCAACCTTTCCCTTCACATCTAAGTCTTCCTGTTGGAATTGAGACCTTCACTGGTTTGTTGGAGGCCCGAGAACAGAGAAGCAGGTGGACAGCTCATTCTGAAAAGTGAGAGGTGATCTGACATTCATCTACAGATAGGTGTGTAGATAGAGTTTTGCAAGTTAGAAACAATAGGAATCATTCTATATATTCTGTTTTATTGTGTATCTATTCTCCCAAATAAAAACTATTTATTCTGAGAACTCTACTACTAAAGAGTGATTTTATGACTTTTAAATAGTATTTGTGTTAGTTTTTTTCATTTCTGTGACCAAAATACCCAAAGTAAAACAAACAACTTAAAGGAGGAAGTTCTTTCTTTCTTTCTTTCTTTCTTTCTTTCTTTCTTTCTTTCTTTCTTTCTTTCTTTCTTTCTTTCTTTCTTTCCTTCTCTCTCTCTCTCTCTCTCTCTCTCTCTCTCTCTCTCTCTCTCTCTTTCTTTCTCTCTCTCTCTTTCTTTCTTTCACTCATGATATCAGAGATCTCAATCCATGGTCATCTGGCTCCATAGCTGTGGCTTGAAGTGAGGCAGACATGATAGAGAAATGCTACTCTGTTCATAGCAGCCGAGAGAGAGAGAGAGAGAGAGAGAGAGAGAGAGAGAGAGAGAGAGAGAGAGAGAGAGAGATAGAGAGAGAGAGAGAGAGAGAGAGAGAGAGAGAGAGAGAGAGAGAGGAGTCAAGTCCAGGGACAAGACATAGTCTGCAAAGCATGTTTCTTGTGAAACTACTTCCTCTAACCATGTTCCATCTACCTACAGCTTCCACCAGCTTCCAATAATTAATTCAAATTATTTATCTACTCTGGAAGCTAAGGCAGGAGGATTTGTCACCCTCAGCAAAAAGTGAGGTGCTGAGCAACTCAGTGAGACCCTGTTTCTAAATGAAAATTCAAAATAGGGCTGGTGATGTGGCTCCACGGTTGAATGCCCCCAACTTCAATCCCCAGTACCCACGCCCCCCAAAAAATTATTTATCCCCCAAAAAATCCACTGATGAGGGAAGAGCCCTCATTCCAAAAATCCTACCTCTGGACATTGCTTGGGGGGATAAATCTTCAACATATAGGTTTGGGGGAGATAGTCCAGATCCAAACCACAACAGCATCTAATTCCTGAAATGCCCAATTGGAGACTAGCAATGTAGAAGATTCATTTCAATGATACCTCCATAGATATCAACATCCTTAAACAGAAATGACTAGTCTCTCCAGTTTAAAGAGTAAAAAACTTTATCACTTATAGAATTGATTTATGTTTGCCTTCAAATCAATTCACACCTCCATAAGAGAATCTAACACAGTGTAGGAGTCTCAAAATATTTAAAACCAGCAATGCCACTAGACCCCGTTATGCTGTGACACTTGTCCTGAAATCAAAAACATATCCCTTTCCTGATATTAGTCTCAAACCAAATCCCTGGGGGATCTGCATTTCAATTTCCAAGTGTCATTGCATTTGCTTCCAGGAGAAGTTAATCAAATGCATCAAATCCTCAGCCAACCAAGGTTTGGTCCTTCAACATTCCTGTTGTTGAGAACCTTAAGTAGGAAACAAATACAGGAAGCAGATTTGTGACCCAGCTTTCAGGTACAGTCCCTTCTGCACTCTCTCCTGGCAGCCACACCTTAAGAAAAGAGCCCACAGTATTTTTCACTGCACTGTATGGCTCAGACCACTTTAAATTTCATATGCTGTATCTGAATCTTCTTTTGTTCAGTCCAACAAGCAAATCTTTCCCCAAACCAGTTCCCAGACCTCCAAATTATGAACTTCTCTGAGTGGCCTTTCAAAGTTGCCATTTCTAGCATTTTTAGACCGGAACACAAAAGCCACCATTTGGAAATGAAGGTATTTTCCCTTTCATTAGTATCGATGCTTCTCAAGCACATTATTTGCTGTTCAGCTGCTATCCTGTTATTGATGGGCAATAGAAAACATAATAATAAGTGCACAGGAGACAAAATTCTAGCAAACTGATAGGCTGATTACAAATAAATAATAATTGCACAATAATATAGTTTGGTATAATAAAATGTATTATGCCTACTAAGCCTACAATTATCACCTGTTTTAATACCAGCCAAATTAATTTCATAGCTGACATTTCAAGCACAAAGTAATAGTAATTTGCAGTCTTGTGCTTTGCAATGCCCGCCACTACCTTCCTGCTCATGCCAGAGAATGCTTACAAACAATACTGAACTGGAGCTTCGGAACTCTACTTTTTATAAAGTGACCTCACTGTGGCCTCCGCTTGCACTTTACTGCAGGGGATCTCCTGAAATACCATAAATAGATGATAAGTCAATAAATTTAAAAAATGGTAAACATTCTGAACAGGGAAGTCATTCAGCTGGCTGCACAAAGTGGATTGTCTCTCAAAGGTGACAGAAAGAGATTCCACATTGCCACTTTTCCAAATCTTGGTGTCTTTAAACAACTGGTCATATTTAAGGAAACATAAGCAAGTTGGGCGCTATGACACACGTCTGTAATCCCAGTGGCTTGGAAGGCTGAGGCAGGAGGATTGTGAGTTCAAATCCAGCCTCAGCAATGGTGAGGCACTAAGCAACTCAGTGAGATCCTGTCTCTAAATAAAATACAAAATAGGACTGGGGATGGGACTCAGGGGTCTAGTATCCTTGAGTTCAATTCCCAAGGTCCCCCAACACACACACCAAAAAAAAAAAAGAAAAAGAAAATGCAAGTATCCTGGCACCAGAATGTGAAGACGAAGCCCTCGAGAACCTGGCTGGGCAGATAGCACAGAAGACTCACCGCACCTGGGGCCTCTCTAGAGCAGGATAGCAGGAATATTGCTGTTTAAAGAACACGCACTTGGATGAAAAGGGGAGGCCAACTGTGTCTGTTCTTAGGATCCTGGAGCTCAATGGTAGTGAAGGCACATGGGAAAAAGGTTTTGCTGATTTGGGGTGTTTCTTGCCTGATCATAATATAGAAAATATGTAGAGCAGGAATTTCCCAACCTGCTCAGGATGGAGTCATGTGTGTAATTTCCCATCTGGAAGAGAATGGGGAAGAGTGGAGCAGGAAAGCTGAGAGCTGAGAGGCAAGGAACAGCTCAGAATCTCTAAAGAAGCTGGTGAACCCTGGTGGCCCCTGGGATTCACCTGGAGATGCAGCCTCTGGCCGGTAGAGTGAGCGCTGACCTTTTTCCTTACTGGCCTCTTTCTCTCCCATTTCCAACACGCTTACTGCAGGGACAGCAGGTGCTATGGGAAGAGCAGGGACTCACCAGTCAAGGAGTCTAAGAGTCAGCTACAGAGCTGGCCTCACTCAATGTCTGACTTTGAGAAAATGACTTCTCCTGCCTCAGTTTCCCCACTCAACATACTGAGTGCCTGCTTCACATGAGCCTTGATTTCTTCCATTGCTCCAGGTGTTGTTTCCTCGTCCACTCTGTTGGGAGCAAACAGGGTTATTTCTGAGACTGGCTGGCATCTCGCACATGGAGCATGTAAGGCTATAATTCCCTTTCAAAAGTTACAGTCTGGCAACCACTCCAGCTTGTATGCTTAAGTTATTGAGAAGCTTTTTAATAATATTGCCACACAAATGGAACATTGAAATGAATCTGACTAAAGGTTTTTATACTAATGGCAAATTCTATTCCTGGCTGTATTTCAATCAGTGTACTTGTTTTCTAGTTATCTGAAACAAGGAAAAACAATCATGTTCCACTGATTGGAAGTTTATTCGCATGACTTCTAAACACCAAGGCGTGATTTCAACTTTTCCTTTTATTCCGTTTAAGGTTTTTAAAGTATTTTGCTCTGGAAAACATAGGAGAAGAAAGAGAATTTGGTGGGTTTTGGAAACAAATAGTTATAACATCAAGTACCCCATAGGACCAATACCTATGTGTCATTTTTGCAAAATGTATATGTGTGTGTATGTGTGTGTTAAAAATGAATCACTACAGTACATTTTCTCAAATGAACCTAAAAGCATCAAGAGGTGTTTTATTTTGTTGTTTTATTTTTATATTGGAAGCTATATTTGTTTTCCCAACACCCAGGCAAATTACATATAATTTGAAAGTGGAAAAAATGACACGTTTAGAAATAAAAGAAGCACATCCCAGATCTTCCAACTCTGCTTTCAATACTCTTGGCACTAATTTTTGGACCATCCATTCATTTCTCTGGTGAGCTCAGCAGTCTGTTGGTTGAACTCAACTGACTTCTCTTTATATGTTCTTTAGAATCACAGGCCCTAAACCCTGCCTCCCCCTCCCCCCGCCCCATCCAAGGCTAAGAGATCTTCACTGTGGGAATATGCTGTTTACCTTGAAAGGGAAGAAGGAAAGCCCGGATGCTAGGAAACTGTGTCAGTCCAAAAACAACATATCTAAGCAGGGCCTCCAGTTGATATTCCAAACCTTTCCCTTAGGTTATCCCCACAGGATGTTGTTATTTATACCAAATGGGCCTGACATTTCCCCCAGTGAAAAGTCTAGCTGGAAAAAATACAATTCACAATTGATTTATAGCAAATTCATGAAAACTCATGAAGCATTTGGTAACAGCCAGCCTTAATATCTTATCATGTGATATTTTCTATTTTTCATTTTTTTATGATAGCCTCATAGTCTGGATTCTTGAGCATAATTAATTTCCAGAAGCACCTATATAGCCTGTCTTAATACATGACCTCGTGGGCCTTTTCTCTTAGTCCTTTAGTGACATGAGTGGTCAGTATGGAGAGCTGAGCCTTCGGTGAGGATCATGTGCCCAATACCCTGAACTTCCCTTCATCGGGCTAAAGTCACTATAATATCTCGGTGCATTTCATGTGTTATTTCATGCCCTGCCATTTCCTTTCAATGGTTTTTAAAAAGGGAAAATTTGCATCCCATGCCAGCCAGACATCACTGTCCTTAACCTTTAATGAGTATCAACAGTGCTGTAGGCACTGAACAAAACCAAAGGAGCGCCGCCCCTCCTTAGTGTGTCTAAATAATACATTGAAGAGCAGGTTGCACGTGGGCATATACTTTAATCAATATGCGTTTACTGCTGCCATAAATGACACTAAAACCCAGCTACTCCCCAGGTGTCATTACCACCCACAATAAGCCAATGGGCATTCTCTATTTCATGTTGTTAAGTGTTCCTGAAGAGTCGAATGTAAATCAAATAATGTTAAATGCTGTCAAAGAATGCATTATCCTATGGAGAATCTCTTAATGAGGCAATAGGTAGCATACCTATTACAGAAAGTTGGTAGGAGATTCTGGCGTTTTCTCCGAGTTATTTATCTCTAATTCTAGGAAGCAATCCATTTCTTCATTCAACATTGTTAAATCCCTGCTATATACAGAGTGCCTAGTTTAAAGATAGGAAAGAAAAGCCAGAGGCATCC
This sequence comes from Ictidomys tridecemlineatus, assembly GCF_052094955.1. Lineage (NCBI taxonomy): Eukaryota > Metazoa > Chordata > Mammalia > Rodentia > Sciuridae > Ictidomys > Ictidomys tridecemlineatus. The sequence continues at coordinate 142,651,064 of NC_135484.1, forward strand.
AAAACACAAAGGAAAAAAAAAATGTATTCCCCAAACTATAACTACTAAGGTGTTATAAGGATGGTAGAAAAATTCAGAGTGAAAAAAGAAAAACTAACAACAAATAAATAATGCATGTGCAGAATTAACAGACTTTTAATACACAAATAAAGATTAATATTAGAAAGAAGTCTGCATAAGCTTTTCCTTTTTTTAGTTCCTTTGGGTGTAGCTCTCCAGGAAATATGTCTTAGTAAAATATTTAAATCTCCAAACAAAATCAGTCAATGTCGCTGGAGAGAATTAAAGAGAGAAACCCAGCATCACTAACTCTGCCGTGACATGCACAAGCTCTTTGGGCCAGCTGGTAAAAGTGTCTGTTAATTTAAAATAACCTGTTTGTTAATTGCTTTCAACCCGAGTCATTTTGCTCCTGCACTTTGAACCCTAAAGGTAGTTTGGAATAAATGCATCTGGGGAAGAGAAGTAATTAACGCAAGCAGGCAGCCAGGGCTGGGAGAGCCGGGCGTGGAGTGACGGTGCTCGGTGCTCGGTGCTCGGTGGAACCCATCCTGCTGCTTTGTCGCTGGATCCTCCCCGCCCCGCCCCCCTTCCCTCCGCCGTCTAGTCGCAGGCCACCACAGGAAGCTTCTGCCAGCGCGGGCCCTGCCCTCGGGCACACGGAGCTCATCAGTAGATAACCCTTCCCTGCGCTCCCCGCAGCCGCCGCCACCCGGAGCCCCAGCCGCGAGCAGGCAGCTCTGCGGCGCTCACTAACTGCCTCGCCACCTGCCGTCACCTCCGTGGGTCCCCCCAAGGTCCTCCTCGTCGCAGACAGTCATGGTGCATGCTCGACCTTGGGCCTTGCAGCTGGCGGGCTTCCAGAAAGCTCCTCTGATGACGAGGTGTGCTGAAGTCTGCGGAGCAGGGGGCGGGGCGACACCTGCTGCAGCCACCTCCAGCCCAGTGCCTGGCCGCAGCCTTCAGTCTGCAGCTTCTCCCTGCCCGGCATCCCGTGGGGAGAACCAGACCAGGCTGCGACTACCTCCAGGGCCAGGAGAAACAGCAAAAAATAAAGTAAAAACCAAAAAAAAAAATGACACAAAGACACGAATTGTATCTTTCCAGCCTGTTGGAGCTTGCTAGCAACACACACAGGTTTTTATCTGACTGATGCCTTCTCTCTTAACTCTTCGAAGTTCCCAGCCCACCTAGGACGGCATATCAACTCATAATTTACAAGTTTCCAAGTAATTGTGTGTATGTTTCAATAAATGAGAGACCAACATTAGGGCCATGGTTAGTGTAATATTAGTTAGTGAGACTGGCATCAAAAATTGCACTCAAAAGTTTGAGCTGAAATGAAACCAGACAGACAAGTTTGCCCAGGATGTGTGGAGCTACACCCTGTGAAAAGCTGATTTTTCTTGGCAAACTCCGTTTTGCTTTAATGTAGCAGGGAAGCGTGTGTCATAATGGGATGATGATGCCTGGTTTCACTGGGGCTGGGAATTGGGAGAGCTTTGGAAAAACCTGGAAGAGCATTCTTAGTGTGGAGCTCAACACTCTGACAAAAGGAGGGGAATTCTATGTAATCCTGTTGGTTTTCTTTTGTTTAAAGATTCCACTCCCAGATAAGTCCTGATGACACCTAAGTATTGGACTTAATGTTCATAGTCTCTGGTTTTCAATCTTTAAAAAACTCAAAGCAATGGAAATACAGACTCCAGTCACTAAGGCAGAGTTAGGGTTTTGCTTTCCTTGATTTTTAAATTACTTTCTTTTTTCTTTTCTACTTTTAAAAAACAGGTTTCAAAGCCCTTTTAAATCTATATTTTTCTGTTTAATCCATACAGCCACCCCTGAGAAATGATCTGCTTTCTGCAGGTGTATAAAATGATTGCATTTGAATACACACACACACACACACACACACACACACGCACGCACATATACATGTAAGTATATGTAAATATAGGATGATATAGAATGATCATTACCTTAGCAATAAATGGTGAAGTGGAAACTCAAACACATCTCTTCTGGGTCCAGGTGACAGTTTTGGCCAGTTTTCTACTGCCTAGTTCTTCTGCTCTCAAAATAGTACAGGGACACACTGTCCCTGCTCAGGACAGACCTGCCCCTTGGGAATGAACCAAAGCGTTGTGGGAGCAAAGGCTGGCCTTCTCTCACCACAGCGATCGTGTCCACCACCAAGTTCATTCCTGTTACTCTCCATTAATCCATCTTTGTCTCCTTTCTCTTTCATCATTTATGTATCAAATCCAGCCTTAAGGCACAGTGAAATGCCAACTTCACTTGTATGATTTTGTTACCTTTAATTTTTTATACTCCTTTTTACCAAACAAGTCCACAAGCAGCTTTGTAACTAAGGCATTTTTTTTTTGATAAATCAGAAACTTATTAAGGGTTAAGTACGCTCAGTGCTGTATGGGTCAGGATTATCTTTTAATTTTGTGATGGCTTGCTACCCGTAAGTTGTAAGTATTATCCTCCAAATTGAAAAAATAAATAAATAAATTCCTGCCAGGAGTATATTATAAAGTTCCACAATACCTGTGTTTTTAAATTCAAATTTCCTTCTCAGAGTTACTCAAAGGAATAAAACTAACATTCACAGCTTATGAAGTTAGAAAAAGTTTCTCTCTCCCAAATCAGATTCCTGGAGAGATTTTAAAATTCATCTTAGCCATCTGCAGTGGCTCACATCTGTAATCCCAGTGACTTGAGAGGCTGACATAGGAGGATCGTGAGTTCAAAGCCAGCCTCAGCAACTTGTCGAGGCTCTAAGCAACTTAGCAAGACTCTGTCTCTAAATAAAATATCTTTTAAAAAGGCTGGAGCTGTGGCTTGGTGGTTAAACATCTCTGAGTTCAATCCCTTGTACCAAAAAAAAAAAAAAAAGAAAATTCATCTTAATAGCATGACTAAGCATTTCTCATTTTAATAGCATGACTAAGCATTTCCCATTTCTTCTCTTGTAAAGTCATCTGCATTCACAAAGCTTCTCTATCCATCTTCCATTCACTGCACATATTTTCTTCCTCTCACCATGAAAATCTCTATAAAACTTGAGACATGCTCTTTTGCACAGTAACACACACACACATACACACACGTACACACACACATGCAATTTGGAATACACAATGTAGAAACTCTTTATCTTTCACCAACCTGCCAAGCTCTTGTTGCCTGGATGGGGAGAGAACATAATCCGGAAGAGCTGCTCAGGGCCCAGAGACTGGTTCCACAGGATCGCCCCCTTGTATTTACATTGCCTCTCTCTTCCAGGAGGCCCAAAGTGCTCTGTAAGTACCTCGCACATTTTTCACAACTGTTCTTTGACACAGCTTGTCAACAGGGGCCATTATTCCTAGACAGGAGCTGAAGGCTATAGAACCCTGGGAAGTCAGGCAGCTCCCAGAGACAGGGCAGGGCGAAAACCACACAGAATCCCACTGGGCAGAGCTAACCTCGAGCCTGGGGGGTGGGGAGTACTGAAACAGGGACCAAGAAAATAGAACTTATTTGAAATGGAGAAACGGCTCTCTGAACCACTAGCAATCTTCGTGAATAGCTCATATGCATCCAAACGCTTTTTGCTTAGCAGATAGTATCTCTGACAATTGCCATGCAATCCCACCTACAGGCCTCCACGGAAAGACGTCATGCAATTTACCCCAGACTTCCAGACACAGAAGACTCAGTTTTTGCCAAGAGCATGAACAAATATTTGGGTCTTTTTTTTTTTTTAGAACAAGAGGAAGAGAATATATTTTTATATATTAATCTATGAGACTTGACTGAAAGTGATGGCCCAGAAAATGATCCCATATCATTTATTTAGCACAGTGTGGAATTTATTTTTTTTTCAGATTTATTTTGCCCTTCTTTGGTTTATTTAGGAATAATATAAATAATTATACACCTTCTACAACAGAAGCCTCTCTAACACAATCTATTCGTTATGATGGATGTTACTATAAAAATGGAAGATCTGCCTCCTTATTCAAGTAGGGGTGTCCTTGCCAGATGTATTATGGAATACAGTGGCACCTTTGTCACATTAAGGTGGGTGGCAGAGGAGACACTCGAGGTGACTGAGTGCAGTGGAGTTTGTGACAAGAGAGGATCTCATCTCGGGCTTTTTAAATATGACATGAGGGTCTGTCCCAGGCCCTTCTTTCCTCTGGTCTTTGTGCCTTAAAAAAAAAAAAAAAAAATCCTTTGTCTTTGTGGTAAGTAAATTCACTCCAAAGTCATAAAGTCTATGATTCCAGAAACTTCCAAAGAAGGGAGTAATGGAAAAGCAACATGCTACTTTCTTTCAAGTGACTAAAGATCAGGAGCTCTTTTTCTCATTTCCTGGTGACTGACACTTCCTAGTCTGAGCCAGAAATTCAGGTCTACTTTGTTTCTTGAGTAAGCCTCATTTTTGCAATCATACTTTCAGAAATTTTGCACAAGTTGAAATCAACCCTTTGTGTGAAATAGAAGTCCCTAGCCAAACAGTCCTCAGGGATACTTTTTCCCAGAGTTTCATAGAGCATTTTTTTTTTATGTCACTATGATTCTTTTTCTGAAGCCTTTACAAAGAAAACAACAACAAAACCTGTTTTCGGGGCAGGTATTTCTGTTTGATAAAGGAAGAAAAGACTTTTTCATTTTCCTTCCCTTGCAATTTCATGGTTGCTTAAAAAAATTTTTTTGTTTCTGCCCAGACACTTTCTGGATATCTACCTTGTGCTGTGTAGACTTGACCTGAGAGCATGTGGCAAGGAGCCTGAAGAAGAGCTCTGACTCTCAGAGGTGATCAGAGCCCTCCTCTCAGGTTTGGAGAGTTCCAAGTCATAAACTTACAGGGAGGACCTCTCGCTACCCTGGATACCGTAGGAGGAAGGGACCAATTAACCTCTGCCTTTGCTCTCCTCCTTCTCCTCTCCCCAAAGGTCTCCACTTCGGTCTCTGATCAGTCTTGCAGAACCCTTGTTTGTTCATTCATCTCCCTTTCCTTCCACGTTCTAATCCCTCTTGCTTCCAGCATAATCATCCCTCCGTGTCCACAGGAGCCTGGTTCCAGTACTCCCCAGGGATACCAACTCGGAGGACTCTCAAATTCCTGGTATAAGATGGTGCAGCATTTGATTATGACCTGTATGTATGGGACATCCTTCCGCATTCTTTAAACCACCTCTAGATTTCTTATAATTCTTTTTTTTTGGGGGGTGGGGGATTCCAGGGATTGAACTCAGGTGCACTTGACCACTGAACCCCATCCCCAGCCCTATTTTGTATTTATTTAGAGACAGCATCTCACTGAGTTGCTTAATGCCTCGTTACATTGCTGAGGCTGGCTTTGAACTTGTGATCCTCCTGTCTCAGCCTCGGGAGCCCCTGGGATTATAGGCATGCGCCACCGTGCCCGGCCCACAGATTTCTTTTAAAATTCTTAATACAATGTAAATGCTATGTTGATAGTTGTTATTCTGTATTTTTAAAGGAAAAATGACAAAACAATATCTGCAAATGTTCAGTAGATATGCCACTTTAAAAAAAAAAAAAAGTTTTCCATCAGTGGCTGGTTGAATCCAGGGATGCAGGGAGCCGATTGTCCTCTATTGGTGAAGTTGGTGAAGGAAGAGGAAAAAGAAAAAGGGAGGTGAGAGATCACAGAGCATATCACCTCTTAGTGGGTTCCAGCCCAATGCTACTAAGTTCAGCATCGACTGCCGGGCAGCTTCCAAGGGTCCCCCCAGGAGGCTCCTGCTGCCCGAACATCACAACTGGACTCCCCCTCCAACACCTGGCAGTGCTCCTCAGGGAGCCCTCATAGCACCCCTCCTTTCCTCTCTTCCTGACCCTGACTTCAGCATGAAGACCAAGGGGTTCCTTGGATGTCCTTCTGGATGACCAGTCAAGGGACAGGAGACACTGAGAGGCAAACCATCAAAATAGAAGCAATGGGCCAGGGGTGTAGCTTAGTGGTAGAGTGCTTGCTTAGCATGTTTAAGACCCCCACCACAGCCAAAATGTGTATGTTCGTGTGTGTGTGTGTGTGTAAGCAATAGCAGAATAGCCACTCTCTCCAGTATTTAGGACTTAGCAGGAGGAGCATTTTCCCTCCTTGGACACCCCTACAAGCCCATGATCTAACCGGGCATTAGCTGAGAACCCATCACATAAAGGCCCAAATTACAGCCAACTCAACGTATCTGAAGATTTAAGCTACCAAGAAGAGCCAAAATGGAGTCAGAGAATGGTTTGGCTCTTCTTCACTGGGTAAGAAATGTAAATTCAAATAAATAAATAAAAGATTGGTGCTGTTAGTTAGACTCCATGGTGGATCAAAAGGCTGACTGCAGATGTGGGTGGAGAGCAGATGTGATTCCCAGAAGAGCAGCGGTGACTCACTGCACTTCCTGGGCTGAGTGGACACTGCCAATCTAGTGACAGTGCACCACGGACTGCAGATGGCCCTAATAAGAAGCCTCGGTGGATTAAAAGGTTCAAAGAGAGCCACCTGCATTTACCAACAAAACTTCATTATCAGATGCATCAGGAGAGGGAAAAGCCAGAGTCATGAGAATGTAAAAAATAAAAATAAAAACAATAAAGATTCAAATTTCCAAGTCATTTCAAAGCCTAAGGTAAATTTTTTAAATTGTTTTTAAGCAATCCCTAAATGCTGCCTGTACATATTTAGATACTGTCAACTCACCAAATGATTCAACTACAAGTAGTTAAATGCTAATTGGCACTGTGTCTCACTGATCAGCTTTGTAAACCGTCAATAGGTCCCAGGTACAGTGTTCCCTGCCTGGTCAACGGATGGGTGTTTCCCATCAGCAGTCCGTAACTTACTACGCGGCCTCGGGTGGTTCTTGATGATCTCATTAGAGCTGTAGTGAGAAGCTCACCAGAGATTTAAATTCTCAGGCATGAGGCCCTTCAGGCTAAGCTGAAAAATCCCAAGAACTCAGCGCCATTTCTCCATTAAATTTGGGAGGCAAAATAAGCTGAGAAAGAGCTGATCTGAAAAGCCGGGTGGAAAGAGAGCTAAGAGCATCCCAGACCTGCCCCCCCCCCCCCGCCCCAGCAAGGGTCTGACATGTGGAACACAAGGCTGTTAGAATGGGCTCCGTCCTCGGGTGTTCTGCAAGTGGGTAAAAAAAAAAAAAAAAAAACATTTTTAAAGAGCGAAAAAATCCTAGTTCAGGTTTGCCTCCACTTTCAAGACCCAGGCTACCTGATTCTACAATAGAAAACTCACTCTCCGTGAAAGCAGATAAGATGAAACACCTAAGCTCATGTTCTACCTAAGATGAACCTTGAGGCTTTGTTTATTGTGTCACTGAACATTGCCTAAAGCTTATGTCCAATCTGCCAACTGTCTTGCCAACCTCCCCTAACCCTTTTAATTCATCCCCCCTCCGCAAGACATTTGTTTTTCAACCAAAATAGACTAACCAGGATATCTCCATAGCCCCCAAAAGTTATGCAGTTAGGATGAACGAGAGGGAATTAGAGTGGCACCTTAGTTGTTCTTGCAGTAACTCCGATAACTCTAAAGAGAATGCTCATCTAATTTAAAAATACATGAACAAATCAAAAAATAACCTAAACCCAAGGATGAAACTGAGAAGTGGGAGTTGGTTCATTTAAATATTTGGGGTTGTATGATCTCCTTTCAAAGGGAATCACATTATAAAGAAAATCTGGCCAATGTCAAATGAATACAATATTGCCCACAAATATAAAACCTTTGGAAACAATCTCATCACGAACATGCCCAAGGTCTCTATCTGTATTATTGGGACTGTCAGTCGCTACTGGAGCAATGGAATGCCTACTTCTTCAGTCCCCTGTACTAAGCAGTGCCATAAGATACCATGGTAGTAATTTGCATGTGAGATTCCCAGAATAGCATCAGAAAACAAAACAAAACAAAACAAAAAAACAAATAAAAAACCAAAGTGCATGACGTCATATAAAGAGCATAGACTAGCTATGAAATAAGAGTAGTAGAAAATTCCAAAATCTACATTGGCCCACTGGTAAGATAACCACAGACTTAGAGAAGTCTCTGTCCCCTAGAAAGGTAGCTAAACCTACTAGTTAAAATGAGGACTCCAAATTATCTTTTTCACAGAACGGATCCTTGATATTTTTGGAAGAATTTTTTAGTTCACAATAGGACTTCACAAAAACTACACCTTCTAAACTCTACCTTAGAATACCTTCTAAGAAATATCATACCTTAATGCAAGCAATGATGTTACAGAGTCTCTTATATATTCACTTTTTAAATTATCTGTTGTCTACTAAACTGTAGGTGTCCTAGTCTGTTTTGTGTTACTATAACAAAATACCTAAGATTGGGTACTTTATAAAGAAAAACAGGTATATTTAGCTTACCTTAAGGAAGATCCTGAAACCACAGCACCAACCTAAGCTTTTGGTGAGAGCCTCATGACAGATAACATCACATGACGAGAGTGTGTTCAAGAGAGCAAGGTCGCATGGCTAGAGAAGAAATAAGAAAATGAGGAGGGGCCAGATTCAATGTTTCATCACAAACTGATCTCATGGGAACTGCCCCACTCCTGTGAGATATAACATATTCGTAAGACCAGCATTACCCCCTCATGAGTCTAGTCACAACCCCATCATTTCCCACTTGGCTACACTTCTTCAACATCCCACCACCTCTCAGCACCATTACATTGGAAACCAAGCTTCCAGAGCATGAACCTTCAGGAGACACCATTTCCAAACCGCAGCAGTGGCCGATTATAGCAGCTATCATCTGTTGAGTGTTTATTATGTGTCCGACATGGCCCTAAGCATTTTATATGTATCGAATCATATAACCCTCACACAGTTCTATGAAAAACAGATTCTATTTTCCACATCTTGAAGATGAAGCAATTGAGGCATTGAAATGTCGAATGATTTGTATAAGACTGTAGAGCTGGGGATCAGCAAAACTAGTGTTGGAATCCAGGTAACCCAATTCCAAAGCCACGCTTTAACTCACTCTAACGAAAAAGTCTAGAAAATGCAAAAGTGTTCTCATAAGATATTGAGAAGATTGTTTCCTTTTTTGTGTTAAGATTATCATTCTATTTCCTCTCAATAGAGGTAGTAAAGTATAACGCTTAAACATGCAAATCCTGGCACCTGACTACCCATGTCATAACTTCCCTACTCTACTAGCTCTGGGATCTGATGATCATCATAAACTCTGTGACCTGGATAAGTTACTCAATTGTTCTGTGCCTCAGTTTCCTCTTCTGTGAAACAGGGATAGTGATAATAATGGAACCTACCACGTAGCATCACTGTGAGAGTCAGATAAATTAATATATACGAAGCACTTAGAACAGTACCCAGCTCATAGTTAGTGCTAGGGAAGCATAAGTTACCTTAGGTAAGAATTACAGGGAAGAAAGCATCATCCAGAGTACTTCCTAGCACAGCACTGCACACAATAAACATTTCCTTTGATTGGCTCGTTCCCTACAATTCCCAAACTCACCACTAAAACAAGGGCCAACCCAGAAGGCTGAATCTCTCTTTCTATACCTTCATTCTGTGGTAAGGGCAGAAGCGTTGGGCTCTGCTGGTGAGGAGGGGACAAGTGATCAGGGGAGGACAGGCCCCCTGACACTCATGCTTGCAAACCACAGAGAACAAGAGGTTGACCAGCACCACACAGAGCGGGGCTCAGGAATTGATTTCAAATCAGGGTCTTAAGGATAATGTGGAGGATAATTATAATCATTATTGTTATTGTCATTATACCTTGCAATTATCTTGGCTTAATTAATTCAAACTTGTGAAGTGCTTCAAGATCTTCAGATGAAAGGTGCCCATGTTGCTCTGAAGTGTCATTATTCTTCCACTGCTTCTTTCATCCGCCGTGATTATAGCTCTTCACAAGCATTAATTAATCTTCATAACAGCCCCAGAAAGCAGATAAGCGTAGGAGTCATCTGCACAGGGTCCAAGAGAGACATTTACCCAAGGAGTTTAGTGATGGTTGGTTTGGTAGCCAGTTGGGCTGTGGGAGGCCCCCAAATCACAGGGCTTTGTGTCTTGAGCATCAGCAATTTGTATGAGCTTCCAGTTTAGTAACAATTCAATGACGAGCTATGCCAACATTCGCTAGGTTTGTTTTAAAACCATTAGGCAGGGGTTGATGGTGTAACTCAGTGGCAGAGTACATGTTTTAGCATGTGCAAGGGCCTAGGTTCAATTCCTAACACACACACACACACACACACACACACACACACACACAAAACAAGATTATGCAATTTGCACCCAGAGAGGTCTCCTCAAAGACTCTGTTAGGGCAGGGGGATGGAAGAGAGCCCACATTTTTCAATGACTTGGCCACTTTATAATCAAACAAAGCATTTTCACATGTTCCGTAGTAAAGGGTTTGCCCAAGATCACAAAACCATGGCGCGCCTAAACCCAGAATTGCCCTTAGTTCAAAAATCACAGAGCGAGTTTAATTTTCACTAAGATGCATTAATTGTGGTCTTTCTCATTGCTGTTTATGCTCTGTTCTAGGATGAAGAGCGCTGGAGAATAAAATACAGCGAGACGGGAATTTTATAGACCTAATTAATGTCCTTTAAAAGAACTTTCAGGGAGATGTCTTTGTCTATCTTCTAGTCTGTTTTTCCACAAATACTCAATAAGCCAAAGTCTTTTGAAAAGCATGTTGTATTCTGTACTGACTCCCCGGGAACAGAGCTAGTTACAGGACAAGCGTCCCTAATTCAAAACCTGAAAGTTTTGAACAATGATGTAAAAATTCATGACATCATGAACGTTGGTTTCACACACAAAATTATTTAAAGCCTATTAGCTTACCTTGAGGCTATGTGTATGAGGTATATGAAACAGATGAATTTCAAGCTTCAACTTGGGTCCCTTGCTTCCAAATATCTCATGAGGCATATGAAAATATTTCAGAATCTAAAAAAACTCTCAAACCAAAAACATTTCAGATAAGAAATACTTAACCTATGTGATAAAGGAAATTGAGGTTTTCCTTTATTATTGAAGCTTTGGAATTCTTGTGCCATTTGTTTTAAAAATGCATATGGACACAGGAGGTCTTCTTTTGTGTCAGGCTGTGTCTTAGGACTATAATGAGAAAAGGCATTATAGTCTCACTGTCCTCACAGTCTGGCTATCCCTGGGTGCAGGGATTGTAAGAAAAAAATAGATAGGGTTTTCCTGACACACCAGATGCTGGTCTACACTCACCTGGCACAACAAACACTATTATTGTTCCACCACCATAAATACTGATGATGATTGGTTTTTGCCATTTCTATTAACTATTGCTGTTATCATTAAATGCGATAAACTTATAATTACTATTGGACATTCATTAAAACGTACAAAGCACAACCTCAAAACAGGCTCCACCAGAGATTTATAATTTAGATAGGCAGAAAATGAAACTCCATCCAAGAGGCACAATTACAATGACCAGAATCTGTTTTTCCATCACAGATTGCTTTTTCAGAGTGTACTAAATTGCTCGCCAAGATGTGTGCGTGAACCAAAGACTTGCTTTCCTGGCAGTAAAAAAGAAAGCCTTTGAAACACTGCTCTCCTGCAATCCCCAGAACCTCTTATCATATAGGAAGTGCTCAATAAAAGTCTCTTGCTCCCTTAATCGGAATTATATTAACAAGTGATCCAGATAGCACGATTTCTTGAGAGTTGAAAAGTTACTGAGACATACAATCAACCTTCAGTATCTGTGGATTCTGCATCTACAGATCCAATCAACTGCAGATTGAAAATATTGCCTGCGTTGAAGATGCATAGACTCTTTTTCTTGTCATTATTCCCTAAATAATAAAGTATAATAAGCACTTGTAAAGAAAGCATTTACATTGAATTAGGTATTATGAAGAATCCAGAGATGATTGAGATGCTGTGGGAAGATGTTCAGAGGTAATATGGAAATGCTACGCCACTGTCTATAAGGATCTGTGGATTTGGGTATGGGGGGGTATCTAGAACCAACCCCCGATGTCCATCATCAGGAGACAACTGCTCTTATTTTTGAAATATGTTCCAATATTTAAGTTTATATTGTAGCCTTAAATTGAATTGGGGTCTTTCAAAGGGTGATTGATTGATCACCAGTTGTCAAAACACTATGTATCATGAGTTGTCACCAAAGAGCTAATGTCCCACCAGCCACCACGATAGTCCCAAAATGTGAAGGCATCCTAGGGCGACCACTGGGCTGGAAGGACTGACTGGCAGTGCCTGCCCAGCACACAGTGTAGCCTCCACTTGCACCCCAGTTCAGAAAACACTAAACATATTTCTCCAATGCAAAAGTTTCATTCTGCAGATGTGTTTCATTTTTTGACTTGACACTACCAAAGGGGACAGTATGGAAGGATCCAGGTAACTCCATCATGTTAACCTGCTAGGGAACAAGGAAAATTGCTATGGTGCAACTAACTTTCATCTTTAAAGGGTTCCATGGTTTTTACCCAAGATTTAAAAAAAATAGTCCATCAAAGTTGCTTAGATCTAGTTAGCAAGGAAATGGCCAGACTCTTCTGTTTGTTTTCGACATACTAAGTGTGATTTCACCACGAAGAACAACTTCCCTTGTGTAGTTGACTCGAGTAGGAACGTCCTGGATTGATTTGCCTACGTCTACCTCGCTTTTCCCTGGCCACGTGTTGTGCCTGTGATGCTCCATCTGTGTCTCCAGATCCACGCTTCACCCTTCTCTCTGCCCCCTGGGAGGCTCATCCCTGTGGTCTGCGTCTCCTGGACTCCCTCGTCCTCTAGATCCCAGGCAGGTTTAGCCAAAAGGTATGGAGGGATCCTGGAAGGGAAGAGAGAGGGACTGAGTAGTGGACACTCTCAGTCCTCCCCTTAAAACTGTGATTCGGGCGATAATGCCTTCCTCCCACCAAGACAGCTTCTTTCTGGGCCTGCTGCAATTCCCAGGTTCCAGTGACACTGCTACTGTGGTTTAAAAGTGTCCCTTTGAGTGAGTCCCCTAAGGGTTCACGTGTTGAAACTGAATCCCCAACGGGAGCTGTTAAAAGGGTGGAAACTTGATCCAGCGATCATGTGGAGAGCTGGGCCTTTGGGAGGTGATTAGGATTGGATAAGCAAACTTGAATACTGGTGGTTTTACAAGAAGAGGAAGAGAACCCAGAATAGACACACATGTGTGCCCCCTGTCTCTTGCCAAGCAATAGTCCTGAGCTGGCTCAGGACTCGGCTAGCAAAAAAGTAATCACCTGATGCAGCCCCTCAACCTTAGACTTTCAGAACCTCTTTTTCTTTATGCAATAGTCTGCCTCCAGTCTTTCATTGTAGTAATGAAAAATGGACATATCTAACTACCTTCCTTGTTGGCACTTTCATAGCAGGAGTGGTAACAGCTTCCTTCTGTGACTGGTCCCTGTACGTTTCTTTCATCTCTGCCTTGCACTTTCTTAAACACTTGATTAATCTTCCATGATCACAAAACAATCACAGATTCCTCTGTGTAGCCTCCTGAGCCCAGAACCTCCTGCCCTGCTGGTTGCCTATTCAAATGGACCTTGACTCTGGCTTTTGGTCTCCAATCTACTTTCCTTTCCCCTTAACTACAAGGTACCTGTGCCCTGACCCTGATCACTGACAGACTTCCCAAAGGCTGCCATCCTCCCACCTCCCACCCCCACGGCTTCTGAATGGAAGCATTCCAATGCTAGAGTCTGCCCAACCCCCAGACTACCACATAGCTGCATCTGACTCCTGGTTGCTGCTGTCCTCATCTGAGATGTGATAGTTGGACACTGAGCCTCGCCTGCAGCCCACTCAATCACTGCGTCACCCCGATACTCTACATCCCACACGCTTCCACCCGTTCACCCCAAACAGAGCTGAACTGAGTGGACGAGCTCAGTGCCTCTTTCCTAAACTGATACGCGTTGTTCTTAATGAGATTGTGGAACAAAGAAATGCCACAAGAGGACATATTAGGTTCTTGTCCCGAGCATCCTTCCAGGCAAACAATTGCTGCTCTGATGTGACAGTCGGAAAAAGCTGGTTTGACACTAACCTGTGGAATCTCTTCACCAAGTGTTTTAGCTCAATGCAAAGTTGAAGGCTGGAACCCAGACTCGACTGAAACTAGTTCGTTGAAAATATTAGTGTTGTTCAGTGACATGAATTACACAGAAGCATTTCTAAAGAATGGATGATAGGTCTCAAAGGCAAGTCCCATTAACTCTTTAAGGTTACCCCCAGATGAATCACTTTCCTGAGTGTCCCTAGGAACTTCACAAAATGAAACTCAAAAGGGTAGTATAGACCCGATTGCTAAACGAGTAATAATGTAAATAATATAAAATCAATAGTGTATCCAAGGACCCAATATCCAAAAATATATTTCCTACATGAATATAGGATAAATGTAGTGTTAATTTTCACTTGGTCACCTCTGGTCTATATTTTGTCCTGTGAAAACTGATTGACTTTTTACCAGTGTTAAATGGATGTGGAATGAACTTCTGACCAGGGGAACCCAAGCCACATGTAGTCCAGAACTCATGTCCTGGGTGTCAATATAAACTGGTATAATCTAGTACATCACTGGGCATTGGGTTTAGGAGGCCATGGGAGCTAGAAAGAGTCAAAATTTGGAGGGAATACAGTCATTTTGAAATGCAACATGGAGGGTCCTCAGAAACATAAAATAGAACTACCACGTGATCCATCTACTCCACTTCTGGGTCTATATTCAAAGGAAACAAAATGAGAATGCCAAAGAGACATCTGCACCTCCATGTTTATTACAGAAACTCTTCCAAATAGCCAAGACATGGAGTCCAACCAAGTGTCCATCAACAGAGGAATGGATAAAGAAAATGTGGTATATATATATACACAGTGGAACATTATTCGGATTTAAAATGACTCCTGTCATTTGCAACAGCATGGATAAACCTGGAGGACATTATGCTACATAAAATAAGCACTGAACAGAACAAAAAAATATAGCCTGACCTCACTGATGTTTGTAATCTAAAACAGTCCAACTCACTAAAGCAGAGAATAGTATGGTGGTTTCCAGGGACCAGAGGTGAAGGGTAGGGGCAGGGAGATGTTGGTCAAAGGAAGCAAAGTTTCAGTTAGACAGGAGGAACAAGTTCTGGAGACGTGTTATACAGCGTGGTGGCTTCAGTTAATAATAATGTATTGTGTGTCAAAAATTTGTTGTGGGTGAATTTTAAATGTTTTCATCACAAAAAAATGAGAAGTGCATGAGGTAAGGTATGTTAATTAGCTTGACTTAATCATTCATACATATATATGTGTGTGTGTGTGTGTGTGTGTGTGTGTGTCTCAAAACATCACATTGTATTCGAGAAATATACACCACTTTTATTTGGCGGTTAAAAATATGTAAGAGTAAAAATGGGCAACATTATGTGGGAGCAGAAACTAAAGATGAATAGACGGACATATGGAGCAGAGCTGAATCACTCTCCTAGCAGTGCATTGGAAGGTAAACCATGACTCTTTCCAGAATCTTCTCTCAATCTCTCTCTTGCTTTGCTCAGTCCTATTATAGCCCAGGTCTTAGATCCTACTACAGCCATTTCCTTACAAAGCCCCCTGCCCTCGCACAGCTCCTTGATCTAGCTTGAGTGGGTTTTTGTTTCTTTTTTAACCAAAAAGTGCCCTGAAGCTGTGATAAAAATTTATATATAGGCTTATGTAGTTTGAAAAATCAAAGTCAATATTTTTATTTCCTGTTCTTTTTTATCTCATGGCAAAGCAGAGAAGCTAAAAATCATCCATATAACTAACACATGTGCTCAGTACCATTCGGTATCTGCTTTTCACTGAATTTCAAGGATGCCGGCAGAGGAATTGGTCCTGATGTGGTTTATACAGGTAACTGCCTACACTCGTGATATTTGGGGAGAATGAGGGGTCCCGGGTGACACACACAGTGGCTGCCCTAAAGTTTAGTGCTTCAAAGCCTGCGGCTGCATCCCTTGGGTTTAACAATTTGATTCATTTAATGAAAAGCGCCTGGGGACAAGGAGGCTTAATTCTTTAAGTGCCCATGCGCATCTATACTTTAGGAAGATTAAAGGACCTCCAGATGAGTTTTTGATGGAGGTAAAAGGAAGACAGCAAGAGGGCTCCTAGGCAAAGGGAAGATGAAGATGGTCTAGTGGCTCAAGCGGTAGCGCGCTCGCCTGGCATGCGTGCGGCCCGGGTTCGATCCTCAGCACCACATACCAACAAAGATGTTGTGTCCACCGACGACTAAAAAATAAATATTAAAAAAATTCTAAAAAAAAAAAAGAAAACAGGAAAGATGTGGAATCTGACCTCAGACCTCACAGGGTCTCCTACACAGCACCTGGCACCACAGGTAAAGACGATTAGCGGAAGGGTCCCCTTCGCTCCTGCTTGTATGAATGAACCACATACAGCTCCCTTTTGGTGGAACTACTTCCCCTTGCTCCCACTCCATACTCTCATCCCAGGAGCCCCACAGTCCCACAGGACTGTAAGGATTCATGCTCTGGAACCCAGGATGCACACCGGGTCTATCTTTGAAAGATAATTATAATACATATAGTGTCATTCATCCAGGAGCTTTATTTATTGTATCTGTTAGCAGATGGTCCCCGAAGCAGTTAAGCACATTTGAATATGCAAGATTCATTATTGATTGCATGAGATGGCAAATAGAGGCAGAGCCTCGTGGAGGGGCCATTCGCAGGTAGGAAGGATGGGAACGTGTCAGGCAACTGGGTTCTCTGCAGGCAGAGCAGGACAGCTTCTTGTCACATTAGTTTTGTGGTCATAGCGGTTGGTCCAAAGCACAGCTCCATCTCCACCAGAAGTACTTTATAGATTCTGTGCATGCGTGAAAGTGAATCTGTCTTGTTGTTGTGCCAGAATGCATTGGCACATTTGCAAGTTAAAACACACACACACACACACACACACACACACACACACACACGCAAAATTGGTGTCCATTACCAAAAGACTGACTTTATTTAGAATGTGAAGGTCCAGACAGTGAAAAGCAATTAATTTGGAAATCAAATGAGAACCAAATATCTTCTTTAAAATGGAGAGAAGGCCGGTTCCCCATCCCTCTCCCTTTCTCTCCTTGTCTCCCCTCCTTCTTTATTATTGATACGTCTTTGCTTTTTGATCTCTGCACTCCTTTGTTTTGGCTTCCCAGGTGCCCAGGGAAAATGGCTAGCAGTGAGTTTTTGGCTTCCCGGGCTCAGGCTCTGCAGCCAGCGCCTCTGGCTCAGCCAGCTGGATCACACTGAATTAGTCAAGTACTTCATTATCTCTCCTCTCTGCACATTTTGCTCCAGGTAATAAATGCCCAAACAAGAGAGCCTTCTGCTGCACTGTCTGTGAAGTTCCAGAGTCTGGGCCAATTCTGCAGATCAGCTCGGTGCCCTGGGAGGGCACCACGCTTCATCCCTGCCCGCAGTGCCTCCCAATCTCCATTTAGTCACAGCGGTTCGCTAACCGTGGAGCTGCTGATAACAGTCCGGCTGGGAAGGCCTGGAGCCCTGGAGGTCTGGGATTGCTCCGGAGCTGCGTGGGCCTGGCTGAGAAGAAGGACAGGCCAGAGAGCCAGCCCAATTATGATGTTGGGAGAGATGTCTGCTCCCTGGAAGCTGCTCTTGTTAACAGGCAGCGGGGCTGGGGGACCCCAGGCAAGGCCATTCTGACAATGGATGGGCAAAAAAAAAAAAAAAAAAAAAAAATGCAGATCTCTAGGTTTGGTGAGTAAAGCCACAGGGTGGAAGTTTTTAAAAATAATAAAACAGCCATACTTCAAGAGTCATGTCAGAATAAATCATGATGTTAATTGTATGATGCTTGCCACTTTGTTAGTACACCCTGAAATAAGCAGCCGCTTAACCTTCAAGAGAAGTAAGATTCGGGTGGAGAACTCCAAATGCAAGCACATTTTTTCTCTAACTGCATTAAAAAAAAAATCTCTCATAGATACATTGTCACTTTTACTTATTGCTGCAGTGAGACAGACCCCAAACCCTTCCTTCTGGTTGATGATCATTTGGGTACCTAACCCCCAAGGAGCCCAAGCAAAAGAATTGAACTCCACTCTGTCCCTTATCAACCAGCACCTTGAAGCCACTTTCGGGCTCTCCCAGATGGCCATGCCTGAGAGGTTTTTAAAGGATTTTTAAAAATTTGGCCAAAGGCTCTAACCTTTCAAAAATAACACTGCTTCAATGTAAATTACATTAGGGAAGCAAGTTAGGAAGTTTATAAATTCCCTTTAGCAGGTGTAAAATTCAGGATTGACATGCAACTAAGTCCTCTTTAAATCAAGAGAAGATAATTTTGACATGGTCGGTTTAAATACAGTGGGAAAATTCATGGATGAAGAGGGAATGTATACTCGAATCTCATTTTATCAAAGTCAATGGTACTCATTATCAAATAAGAGGGGGAAGGAACACTGAGGTAAGAGAGGGGCCCCAGCCCTGCATTCCTACTCCAAGTAGGTGGAGACCAAAGCAACAGACAGAGGGCTTCTCTGACCCAGAGCTCTAGACTGCAGCATTTAGATAAAACTATCAATGGCAAAAACACTGCTAAATTAATCCAACTTCTTTTGATTATTGATGTCCTACTGTTTTGTGCCCGAAACAACATACAAGATGCATCAGTCATTTATAAATTATTCATTCAGTTATTTTGGCAGCCGTGTCTTTCCATTTATCAACAGATAAACGTGCAGAAGATAAGAAGGGCAATTTTATAGCCTCTTGACATTTACCTTTGACATGATTTTCATATTTAATAAGGGAAAAACACTAATGAAATACGTCTGACAACACCGTAGGCATCACAGATTAACACCAGAGAAAAACAGCCCCGGGCACCTGGTCTCCTAGCTTTGGCCAAGAGCTCCCAAAACTCACCAGCTCTCCTTCGGGAGTCCTGTGTTCCCACAGGTGTCTGCAGAACAGACGTGGCTATAACTGGAGTTTTGCTTTCCTCTTGTTGTTTGTTTGGGTCCAAGTAGTTTTACTTTGTAGCCTTAATGGGGGAGGGTATTGATTTTATTTGGGGTTTGGGGCGAGGTGATGGACTAAACAGTTGTATTTTCTAAAATGTGTCTGCAAGGAAGATCAAATTGAAAGGGAATACAGGGGTGGTGACTGCCAGGTGGTTTTGTTATTTATGCCAAAGCAACTTGCTTGAGTATTCATGCCAATCTCTGCCCCTGAATCTTGATAAAGTTGCAGTGGATGATCCCGTCACTACCCACCTCTCTGCAAGAATCAATTTGTATCTCTTCCTGTTTCTCACCAACCTCCTCAACAGCCTTTCCATCCTGCTCCTGTCTCTAAAATCCTGCAACCTTGCCAGTGGCTCCCAACACCCTACAACACACACACACACACACACACACACACACACACACAGAGAGAGAGAGAGAGAGAGAGAGAGAGAGAGAGAGAGAGAGACACACACACACATATATCACATACACATTTTAGATCACACATGAGAGGTGATCTAAAGAGAAGCAGCGAAGCAAGGTATCAGGGGACACCCTTTAGGGACTAACCTGGGATCTAGATTTGAAAGCAAAATTGTAGCCAGATGGTTATAGAAGCTAGAATGTCAGCTCTGGTCAATCAAAGGCCAGGAGAGAGAAGAGTGATGGCAGTTTCTTTGTGCACACTAAACAACTGACTTATTTAAGTGCTTCCTCTGTGTCCCACAGCTTCATCGCCACCATGTTGTAAACAATCAGGATACATTATGAGAATTATCTACATGAGTTCCACAAGTGAGGTTGGGTCGATGGGTAATTTTCATTTGACTGTTCCCTGGAAGGACTACGGATGTATAAAGTCCTCTTGTTTTAGAGTCGCTGGGATTCCAGGCAGGAAACCGAAGCAGGACCTCAGGAATAATACTCAAAGGTGACTTTACCAGGATGATGTAACTAAAAGTACATGACAATGTTTGGAAACAATAATGTGACATAAACATGATTTCATTCACGAGACTGTGATTTCCTTGAGAAAAACAAAGAAAGTTACATTCATATCAGAATCCCACAAACCCAGCAAAAATACCAGGCAATTAATAAATATTCAACAAATATATGTTTTTGTAGTTAACATTTATTGAGGGCTTACCATCTGGCAGGTACCCTGTTTAATATTTGGCGTGAATTATTTTATCAGCCTCATAATGCTATTGACATTTTGTTCTCAAAAGTGAAAACTGTTTCAAAACTAGGGAAATAAAATCTAGGGAGTAGGTTTTTCTAGCAGTCACCCTCTCCTTAAGCAGCAGAGGACTGGGGTACAAACACCAGCAATCTGATGTCAGAAGCCACACCCCTGGCAACACCACTGCCTTTCAGATTGAAAGAGACCAAAACTGTGTAAGGAGGATCTAGGTCCAAGGAGGACACATACACCTGGCATGGCTGTTTTTCTAAATCACTGGGCTGCAGTTCCTTAAGTTTCTCACATATTCTTATCCCAAGAGTCTAAAACAGGTGCTCTTTGGAACTAAATAAAAAGTGAACTGCAGAAGCCAAAGTCAGACTTGTATTCACATTTTTATAATGGCAGTGTGGGGGTAAGTGTCACCCAAATTCAATAAGTAAAATGAGAAACAAAAAGAAGTCTGAACTCAGTCTCTAATAAAACTTAAGCTATTTCTCTTCTCTTAATTTTATTTTTTAGTTGTAGATGGACACCATACTTTTATTTGTTTATTTTTATGTGGTGCCGGGGATCAAACCCAGTGTCTCACACGTGCTAGGCAAGTGCTCCACCACTGAGCCTCAACCTCGGCCCCTCTAAGCTGTTTCTTTAAGTAGACAACAGACACCAAGTCACAAAGTAAGAGAGGCCAAATGCAAAGTGGAGCCCCTGGCTACAGATGCCAGGTAAAGCCAACCGCACACGCTCCTCCAAAGCTGGTGAGTTGACCTGCTGTGTAAGAGGCTGCCTCAAAATTGAGAGGTTTTGTCCCATGGTCATTGATGGTCCCACAGTTCCTGAGGGCCAGGCATCTGTCTCGGCCTAGCTGAGTCTTCCACCTCAGGATCTCTCACAAAATGCCACAGGGGTGTAGGCCAAGGACAAAACCTCTGGTTTTTCCTGGGATACAATCCACTTTCAAGCTCTCTCTTGGTTGATGGCTTTCACCTCAGGGCCTGAGTTTCTTGCTGGATCTTGGCTGGAAGCTGCCCTCACTTCCTGGATCTGTGGGCCTTTCCATGGGGCATCTTGCAACCTGGTGGCGGCTTCCTCAGAGAGAGCAAGCAAAGAGAACCAGGAGAGAGAGCAAAAGAGGGAAAAATGGAAGTCACGGCTTTTTAAAATCCAACGGCATCTGATTACTTTTTCCCTCAAAGGAGGGTCACTAGGTACAGCCCACACTAAAGCAGAGTAGGTTCTTCAAAGATGCAAATAGCAGGAGGTGGAGTCGAGTGGGGCCAGCCTGCGAGTCTACATATGGCACCTTGTTTGAAACTTATGCACGAGCCACCTTATAATTGGTGACTTCTGATAGTGACAAACTCACTTAAGATGACTAACACAGAAATTCCTTGGGCCCATTGGCACAAAGTCATGAAAAGCAGGGAATATGGGAAGTACAGGCTGTTTCTCAACCTTTAGATCTTGAGTCAGTCAAGTTATTTGCTTTGCCAATAGAGTCAGACAAACATGAGGCTGTGCAAGTTCTTTTTTTTTTTTTTTCTGGGAAGTGGGGGTAACCAGGGATTGAACCCAAGGGTGACTTACCACTGAGCCCCATCCCCAGCACTTTTTAAAAATATCTTATTTAGTGACATGGTCTTGCTGAGTTGCTTAGGGTCTTCCTAAATTGCTGAGGCTGGCTTTGAACTTGCAATCCTCCTGCCTCAGCCTCCCGAGCTGCTGTGATTACAGGCGCGCACCACCACCATGCCCAGCCAGGATGTACAAGTTCTAAGAAAAGTTCTCAAGAGCCCTGTGTATTTCCCCTTGCTATCTTGCATCTTTGCCATCACTATGAGAAGGGCAAATTCAGACAAGCATACTGGTCCCAGAAGACGAAAGTTATGTGGAGAAGAACCACACCCAGCCCAGCCCTGCCTAGATCAGTCTGCTTCCAGCCAGCCACAGACTTGCAAATGAGCCAATCTACAAGTTGATAACTTATGAATGTGAATAATACAGTCATAACGACTTCTAAAAAGCTGTGTTTTAAGCCACAAAGTGTTGTGATGGTTTTCTATGCTGGAATAAGAAATTCATATAGCCAGGAAAGGTACAAATATCAGCCTTAGGATCATTTGTTTTCTAACAATTTAACTTGGCTTGGAAGAAGTAAATGAAAAAATCCAAAGGAGAGATCAACCAATACAACTAGAGTTCCTACGAGGCTGAAACGTGATATGGTCTACTCTTGTTAGATTAACCTCCTAAAATATAGTAGATCCAGGGAAAATGTGCCCTAAGAAAAATGAAAGCATAAAAATAATACAAAATACAAAAAAAAGGGGAAAAATAGTAAAGTGAAATAACACACTTCCCCAAAAGATATTGCCATAAAGCACACGAAAACTCTAAGAAAACATATTATCATGATTTTTGAAAATAAAATGAGTCATTGCCCCTTTGAACAAGAACTCAAGTCAGATGCAAGAGATCACAGAACATGTAGGAAACCACCATCATGAACTGACACACAAGCTTGAAGAGCTAAGGGAGAAATAGCACACACACACACACACAAAAAAAAAAAAAAAAAAACAGTGGGGAAATGAAGTTCAAATTAGGAGGAATAATATAACAGAATCAATAATATTGGAAGCATAATGTGGGCCAGGGTGACAACAAAATGGGAAAAAAAAGCAAACAAAATGAGGTGGAAGTGAAAACATTTATAATGCAAGAGGTGTCTTAGCAAGCAAGAAAGGCACAGAAAATATATTATCTGCATATTTGTCCTGAAAGAAGTAAAATAAAACAGAAAATAAAAGATATGATTCAAGAAAAGTTCTTAAAAATATAAAAGACTTGAATCTATAGAATGAAAAAGCCCATTACGTCAAAATATATATTATCGTATGTTATTTTGAACATCTCAATGCATCTGAATTTTTTTGACACCTCGCTCTCACAGCACCAACTGAATTAACTCAGGTGCATTAAGCAATCACTCTCCTCTTGAAATAGGTCCACATTTTCAAAGAGCTGTTTATTGGTCCAAAACTAAATTTGTCCAATGCCTCCCAATACCTGTGCCTTCTCCGACTTCTCTATTTCTTCTCCTTGTGCCACCAGCCCCTCGGTTACGCAGGATACCACATGGCTCAGTCCTGTTTCCTGCATCACAGCAATGATGAACTATCAAGTCCCACTGGTTGAGCCAATGACAGAGGTCTCCCTGCAGCTGCACCTCTCCTTCCCCTGCCATAGAGCTGCTTAGACACCTGGCTCAATTCATATCACACTTTGAAAATTGGTGTCTAGGGTTGGCCAGTTCCTCTCTTGGCTGTCTGTGCAAATGAAAAATAAAATAAAGAGAATTATTGTCCATTGAACTTCTGAGTAATTGTATAAAATAACGGAACACAATCTAGTGTTTGACATATAACATATAGAAATGTAGTATATTGGCAATAACAATACAAAGGAGGTTGATAGTAGCAAAGCTGTACTGGACTCAGGAAATGATTCCAGATGGCAACACAAATCCAGCGTACCATATGAAGAGAATCACAGGTAATAAATACAAAGTCAATACAATGAAAGCTATAAATATATACTCATCCTCTTTTTTCTTAGCTTCTTTGAAAGACTTAATTATATAAAGTGATAATTATAAAACTGTGTGTAATTGCAACACTTGTAAAGTTAATATACATGACAATAATACCATAAAAGGAGAAAGGAGAGTAACATTTCTACATTTCACTTAAATTAATTTAGAATAAATCTGAAGGTGATTCAGATAAATTTAAATTATACAGTAAGCAAGAGGAGCAACTACTAAGGAAATAATTCAAAAGCCTATAGTGCAAAAAATCACTAAAGAAATTAAGATGTTATATGAGAAAATATTCACATAGTGCTAAAGGAGGTAGTAATGGAGAAATAGAGGAACACAAAAATATGTAACAAATAAAAAAAGAAAAGTAAAATGGCTGCTATAAATCCATTTGTAATTAAAACTAACATTAAATAGGAATGGATTAAATAATTCAACCAAAGGTCGAAGGTTTTCAGATTGGATTTACTTTTAAAAAGAAAACTATGATCCAATTATATGTGTCTACCAAATATATACTTTACATTCAAGGAGACAGTATATTGAAAGTGAAAAGTTGGGAAAATATCAGGCAAACAGCAGCTTAAAGAAATGGGGCAACTATACTAATATCAAACTAAATAGAATCTAAAACACAAAAATGCTTCTAGAGATTAAAGAGGGAGATTTTATACTGATAAAAATGTTAACTCATCACCAAGTTACAACAATTAAAATCATATACACATGGCCTAATAGCACAGAAATATAAAAAAGAAAAACCAACTGAAGGAAGAAATATGCAATTTAACAATAATAATTGGAGGGTTCAGTATTCCACATTCAGTACTGGACAGAACAATGGAGCAGAAGATCAGCAAAGAAATGATCAACAAGAAGATTTGAAAGACACTATCAATGAGTGAACTATAAACAGTATGGACTAGACCTAGAAGATAGTCTATAGAATATTTGTGTTAGTCAACTTCCTGCCACTATAACAAAATATTTGAGAAACATCAACTGGAAAGGAAGAAAGATTTATTTTGGCTCATGGTTTCAGAGATTTGGGTCCATAGTCTCTTGACCCGGTCACTTTGGGCCTATGGCAAGGCCAAATATCAAAGTGGGGAATCCATACTGGAGCAAAGCTGCTCAATTCATGATGGCCAGAAAGGACAGAGAGAGAGAGACAGAGAGAGAGAGGAGAGAGGGAGGAGGGCCCAAGTTTCCAATATTCCCTTCCACAGCATGACCCTGTGACCTTATTCCCTTATACCTCCTGTAGGTTGGCAACCAAGCCTTTGGTGTACAGCCTTTGGGGAATTTAAGATCCAGACCATAATAACATTCAACTCAACAACAGTGGGTAGATACTGTTCTCAAGTACTCAGGTAACCTCCAGAAGAGACCATCTGTCATTAGACAAATCTCTAAATTTTTTTTAAATGTTCACTGACAACAATGTAATTAAATGAGAAATTAATAACAAAGACATTTAGGAAACTCACTAGTGTGGGGTTATTAAACAACACACTTTTAATTTCTTCAAATAGCCAACGGGACAAAGAAGACATTAAAAGGGAAATCAGAAAATATTTTGAGATGAGTGAAAATGAAAACACAATATGCCAAAACCTATGAGAGGCAGTAAAAGCAGTGTAGGATGATACGAAGGAAGGACAAAGATCTGAAATCAGTAATCTGACTTTATAAATGAAGACACCAGGAAAAAAATAAACTAAGCCTAACAGCAAGCAGAAGCAAGGCAATCACAAAGATTAGAGCAGAAATTAATAAACCAGAACCAAAAAAAAAAAATGCAGAGAAAGTCCTGAAACAAAAAACCGTGCTTTAAAAAGATCAGCAAAATTGACAAATCTTCAACTAAACTCACCAACAAAAGAGAAGAAAAAGAAAGCTCAGGTTACTAGAATCTGGTGTGAAAGGGACATTGCCACAGACCTTAGAGAAATAAAAAGGATTATAGGAGAGTGTCATTAACAGAGGTAAGCTAAATTAGGGAACAGATTTCATGGGCAAATTTCTAGCAATACACAAACTACCAAAAATGATGAAAGAGGAAATAATCTGAGTACTTATAATAAATCAAGATTAAATTGATAATAAATGAAGATTGAATTGTGGGTACTCAAAATACTACCCACAATGAAAAGCCGAAGCCCAGTGGGGTTCACCATGGAATTCTACCAAATATTCAAAGAATTAATAACTAAACCTTTACAAACTCTTTCAAAAGTGGAAGATAAGGAAACAAACACTTCCAAGCTTATTCTAGGAGAGGAGTATTAACCTGACCCTATAACAAGAAAGACATTTCAAGACAAGAAAATTATAAACCAATATCTCTTACAAATATGGACACAAAATCCTCAATAAAATACAGGCAAACCAAATCTAAGAGCATAAAAAAAAAAAGAATTATATACAATGATCAAGCAGAATTTGTCTCAGGAATTCAAGAATGTTTAACATCTGAAAACTAATTACTGTAATAGGAGCTGTTAAGAGAATAACATGATCACCTCAACAAATACATAAAAATCATTAGACAAAAATCTAATAGCCTCCTGTAATTTAAAGCATTTAACAAATTTAGAAGGAAACTTCCTCAACCTGATAAAAGGGATCTACAAAAAAATTAAAAAATAAAAATAGAAAAACCTCACAGCTAATATCTGCTTAATGGTAAAAGGCTGGATTATTTTCTCCAAAGAGCAAGAAAAATACAATAATGTACACTATCACCACTTCTGTTCAACATTGTACTGGAAAGATAGCCAGAGCAATTATGCAAGAAAAAGAAATTTAAAAGTCTCCATATTGGAACTCAAGAAATAAACTTATCTCTATTCACAAAGGAGCTAATCTTATGTATAGAAAACCCTATGGAAAGATCTCCAAAACATATTAGAACTAATAAGACCAGCGAAATTGAAGGATACAGCAATATATAAAATTCAATTATATTTCTATATACTTGAAAAGTACAATCCAAAAATGAAATTCACAAAGATAACTCTCCTTTCAAAAGCATCAAAAACTTTAGAAACAAATTCAACAAAAGAAATGTAAAAGTCATACTCTAAAATTAGCAAAGCATTGTTGAAATAAATAAATAGGAAATAGCCCATGATCATGAGTTAGAGAACTTAATATTTTAAGATGACAATATTTTCCAAATTGACCTGTAAAATCAATGAATCCCTACCAACCCATTTTTATGTAGAAACTGAGAAGCTCATTCTAGAACTTGTGTGGAATTATAAGGGACCCAGAATATTCAAAGCAATCTTGATAAAGAGAATCAAAACAGAATGACTCATACTTCCCAATTTCAGATTTTACTACAAAGCTACAATAATCAGGATAGTGTGGTGCTAGTATAATGCTAGGTGTGTAGAATGTAGTTAAGACTCCAGAGTAAATCCTGTGTATATGGCCAATTGATTTTCAACAAAGCTACCAACACCATTTAATGTAGAAAATTTTTGTCTTTTCAACAACATGCCTTGGGACAACTCAATAGTAACATGTAAAAGAATAAAGCTGAACCCTTACCTCACCCCATATACAAAAGTTAATCCAAAATGGATCCAAGACCTAAACACAAGTACTAAAACTCTTAGAAGAAAACATGGGGTAAATCTTCATAATATTGGATTTGGCAATGACTTAGGTATGGCAATAAAAGCACAAGCCAAAAAAGAAAAAAAAAATTAGCCAAATTGGAATTTAACAAAAATTAAACACTAATGCCTCAAAAGTCATATAATGAAAGTAAAAAAGACAACCCACATAATGAGAAAAATATTTGCAAATCACATAGTGATATACAAAGAAATTTTATCCACAATATATAAAGAAAAATTACAACTCAATAATAAAAAGATAACTTGATTTTTAAATAAATGAAGAATCTGAATAGACATTTTTCCAAGGAAGACATACAAATGGCCAGTAACCACAAGAAAAGATGCCCACCATCATTAGTCACCAGGGCAATGCTAGTCAATTTTGATCCTCAGCACCGCATACAAACAAAGATGTTGTGTCCACCGAAGGCTGAAAAATAAATATTAAAAAAAAATTTAAAAAAACACAATAAGGCTACTTTTTTACCCACTGAGGTGAAATCAAAAGATGGAATCAAAAGGTAAGAAAATAACAAGTGTTGTAGAGATGTGCAAAAATTATTAAGTGCCTAATATACTGCTGATGAGAATCTAAAATGGGGAAACCACTTTGGAAAGGTTTGATAATTCCTCAAAAGACAAAGCAGGGTTACCATATGACCTGTAATTTCTTTGTTATGTATTTTCCCAAGAAAAAATGAAAATGTCTGCATAAAAACCTGTGCAGAAATGCATACAAAAGTATTATTCATAGTAACCAAGCAGCCCAGGTGTCCTTCAGCTGATGAAGATATTAAGCACAGGTGGTGTATCCACACACCAGAATATTATTTGGCCACACAAAAGAATAAAGAATTGATCTACAGTCCAGCATAGATGAACTCTGCAAACTTTATGCTAAGAAGCCAATCACAGAAGACAAATCGTCATGCAATTTAAGTTATATGAACTGATAAAACTATAGACATAAAGTAGATGATCAGTTGCCAAGAGCTGAAAGCAGGGGCAGGGGTGGGGGGCGGGGGTGGAAGGGTTGTGAGGAAAGAACAGAAGGAGACAGGGTTCTTTCTCAGGTGATGGAAACATTCTAAGATTGCCTGTGGTAATGGCTGCACACGTGAGTCTACTGAAAACTAATGAACTGTGCATCTTACGTGGGCAAAATTTACAGTAGATGATTACATCTCCATAAAACTCCCTGTATAAATTCGTAAGGGAATTTATACTGAGGCAGTCTGATCTCTGAAGGTGGTTGGCCCTTTACCTCACACTGTATACAAAGATTAACAAATAACAAAAAGCAACATCTCTGTCCAGATGGACCCTGAGTAATGATCAGGATGAAAAGTAGGGATTATAGAGGCCTCTAGACCTACTTCCACCCTGACAATGACTGGTAATGACGCTTCTTTTTCTTCCCCTTAATGGTGACACTAAGCTGGTCTGCTTAGCTCACCCTCTAGGTGGAAGCTCAGCTAAAATGGGGAGTAAGTGTCTAAAATTAATTCTGATTCAGTCCCCTAAATTCTCAGGTTGCATTGATTTTTATCTTCCACTAAAACGACAATGACCCCTCAGGTGAGCACACTGCCTGTCAATTCCCTTTATGGTGGCCCACATGGGTCAAAAGTGGAAACTAATGGGTAGTTTTATTAAAATGCCCTTTTCTGTTTTATTCATAAACTTTCCTAACAAAATGCATCGTGTCAGTGGGGGATGACTGGAACAAAGGGAAAATGACATCTCTTAGAATGGGCTGTGCCGATTTTGTATGTTAAACAATAACCCCAACACCTGAGGAAGGAACAATTTAGACCATTGGAGTTAGAGGGAAGAGAGGAATGTTGATAATCTTTGTTTTTCAGAAATGCCCGTGAAACTTTATTCACTAGGAAAGACCACCCTGGTGTAGTTTTCCAAACTATTATAAACACCCTAAATGCAACTGATTTGGGGGTCTGGCCTTCTCTATCCCCTCAAATCAGTCACCATTCTGCTTGACCTTCCAGCTACATTTTATCAGAAATGTAGCTCCTGTATCTCCCGCATAAAACTCCTGTCACCTCTGCCAGCCCACATTCCCATAGCTATTGGTCAGTCATTCCATGGAGCAAATGAATGACACTTGGTGCATGCCATGGACCAAAAAGGCAGGGTGGACTCATGACCCTCATGCAGTCCCTCAAAAAACAAACCCATCATTTGAACAACCTGGGAGCCTGGGGCCAACCTCCGGAAGCTGGAAAAGTACATTAAAGGGATTCTCCACCTGTGCCCCCAAACTAATAGAGGTCCAAGTTGGGAGCCCCCCAAAAAGTAAAAACAAAAGCTCTCTTTACAGAGATTATATATATGTGGAACCAGCATGAACTTGTCTGCCTTCCAAAAACATGGTGACATGGGCCATCCATGGGGCTCGGGGAGGAAGTAGGTCATCAGAAACCTTCAGGTGTTTAAGAAAATGCCACCAGTAATCACACATCTCTCAAATGACTATGGAGATTTCCTCTAGTGATCTCATTGGATCACTTAAGAGGACCCATTCAGGGGGGTAACTGATCCATGATTTAAGCTCATTTTGCAGACAGTTACCCTTATAAGTCATCCAGTTAGGAATGGGGATACAAAATCTGACCTGATTTTAGCTAAAGTGTTCCATAATACCACCCTGGTCCTGGAAGCCTTTCAGGCCAGCAGCAGCTCACTGGCCAGGGCTGTTATGTAGGGATGGTGGAATTACCCTAGGCTTCCTCCTTGGAGGCCATAGTGAAGTCTGTGCAGTCACCAATACATCCGCTGCATTTGGATTAATGCCTTGAATCAAGAAGGAAAGCCAAGGTGGAAACTAAAGAAGAATGCTACCTGACTTTCTATGATACATCTTGAAGATTCGTGAGATTGGTTAAACTTGTTGGGTCTGGAAGCCTGGAAATCTTGGTGGAGTCAATAATGCAGGCTGGCATCATCCTGCTACTTGGAGTCTTAAGGGAGTCATCTTTCATTTTAATTAAATGTTGAATGAGATACATTGGATGGATTTGAACCCAGCCTGTGTCAGATTATTTAGAGAGGCAGATGGAGCAGCATATTCATGATTAAATTTGCCAAAACCCAGGATGTTTTAGAAACAAGGCATGGGTATTTCTAGAAAATAATCTTCCATTGGTCTCTCATGTTTCTGAATTTCACTATCTCTGTTCCAGAATGTTTGTGTAGTGAACAGTTTGGGAGATAAAGATAGGATCTCTGTTTGGAGAACAGGTCTTATGGTCCAGTATAATAAGGATAATGTCTCCCTCCAAGACAAAAGACAGGCATGTTACTGCTTATTATAAAAGATTCAGGTTCCCTAAACTCAGGGTTCTTCTTCTGCAATGCGACCTACTTCGGGTGCACATGTCACCTGGCACCTGGCTCTTGTCATGTTTCCCTTGGAAATTGGGCTTCCTGGAACTAGTTCAGATTCTGACTACTGCTATTGCTGTGACTCAAGTCTCATGACTCCTGCCAACATCTATGAAACTGCAGATGTTTACGTAGCAAAGTTAAGAGATTGGTTACAGGCCCTTTATAGTTCCTGATTGTGTCTGGGACCTACTGACCATTGTATTTTCCATTCCATCTATACTGAGTAAATGAATGAATTTGTGTTTGAAGCATGAACAAATACACAAAAGCATACATCCTGCCACTAGAGCAGCTCCATGTCTCTTATGAGATATTCAGTATAGGCCCAATAAAGCTTATTAAATACATGATTCAATATAGTCCTTAGGAGAACAAATTATTACTTCCAAACTATATTTACCCAAATAAGTCCATGATATAGCAGGTCTATTCATTTCAGCTATCATGAAGGCTTCCCTAATATCCATAGCCAAATTAATTGTGACTTGATCTTAATTAATCTCTACTACTGCTAAAAAATAATTCATTAATGTCCAGCACCGGTTCATCTTTTGTGCATCAAAAATTCTCATTCTCATTTATTCTCTCACCCTCTTATACACACACACACACACACACACACACACACACATGAATACATACCAGAGTGGTAAAAAGTTTTTCTTCATATTCTTAAGATTCTCTTCATATTAATAATATTAGTAATGATGCTTGGATCTAAAATACATATAATTGGGGCTGGGAATGTGGCTCAGGCGGTAGCGCGCTCCTCTGGCATGCGTGCAGCCCGGGTTCGATCCTCAGCACCACATACAAAGATGTTGTGTCCACCGAGAACTAAAAAATAAATATTAAAAATTTAAAAAAAAATACATATAATTGATATAATTTTTTCAAATCACATTAAGAGTAAAAAGAGATTTTTCTTATCCCATATAAATAAATATCTGCCTCCTCAAATTTAATGTTTATTGAATTCTATACCTTATAGAAGAATTAGGACAGCAATATGTTTTCTATTTTTAAGTAATCTTTTTAAAGGTTAATTTTATAGAGTCATTATCAGTGGGCCAAAATAGATGTAGACAGATGATTCACTTTAGTCAACCATCAGTCAGATAAGCATCCTCCAGCCCCAACCCTGTGTACCACAACCCAGTGCAAATTGGCTTTGGAGAGAAAAGGCTGGGCTGGGCTGGGGCCATGGTCAGGTGGAGGATACCTGAAGGAGGATCAGCAGGGTTGGTAATTCCTTCTACATTGAGGATAGCATCATTCAGGGGACCACAGAATTGCTACAAAACTAGATTCCATCTATTTAGAATAAAATAAAATAGAAGCAGGATCCCCCTTGCTCACTACAACCCTCCTGGGCCTTGGGGTAGAGGAGAGATGTCAGCATGGCTAAATTACATCATTCCCAAAGAAACAGCAGGTGTTGCTTGGACATTCATAAAAGAGCCTCTTTTTCCCTTCCCTTTCCTTCTGTCCCCTCTTAGCCATGAACCTGAGAGCTAGCTGTTCAGAAGAGAGGGAAGGACAGGGAGATTCTCTTGCATCCCATCTCAGAAGTGCAGGAATCATCCTTTAGGTAATCCCAAGGGATGTTGTAATGCCTCCTTAATTAATATCTTTCAGACTCTTAGAAACTTTCAAAAGAAAGTTGCCTGATGACGATTTCAGTAGCCATAGCTCATCCTCTTTAGTTCGAATGCTCACAGGGTCAAAGGTTCTCGTGGAATTTAGGGTACCAAACAACTCTGCTTAAAAATAACAAATCTCAGCTGGGCATGGTCATGCACACCTGGAATCCCAGCAGCTCAAGAGACTGAGGCAGGAGGATCACAAATTCAAAGCCAACTTCAGCAAAAGCGAGGAGCTAAGCAACTCAGTGAGGCCCTGTCTCTAAATAAAATACAAAATGGGGCTGGGGATGTGGCTAAGTAGTCAAGTGCCCCTGAGTTCAATCCCTGATACAAAAAAAAAAATAATAATAACAAGTCCCATTGTTGATTATTTCTAGTTCCAAGGTCTATTGGAAGAATAGACACTGGAAATTCTAAGGTGAAAATGAAAGCAATTCAAAGTGTGTTTTTTAGTGACATCCTTTACATTCTGCAAAATCAAATTCCTCAATTAGGCCCTGAAAATCTGTTCTACCTGTCTTGCTGTGACTTTGTTTGGATTTTTCTACTTTCTATTAGAAATAAAGCATGTACTGTGACTTGGCTTTTCAGTTTCACCTGTAGGACAGATGTGTGGGGTCTTTTTGTTACTGTTCAACTAACCAGCGAAGGTACTGTTCTTACACCTGTTGATTTTACTAACGTGTGTAAGGGCACTTGTGACATCATCCCTTCTGTACCCAACTATGTGCTTCCAGAAAATCAAGGACTCACTGAGCACCACTGCCTGCCTCGTTCTGCCACGATAACAATCACACCACAACTTCTGGATCTTGACCACGAGTAAGAATTCACAAAGGACTGAGGCCTAAGGGTCACCTGGAATAACTCTGAAAGCCAAGGTGTGTTAAGTGGGGCTGCCATTTTGTTTCTGTCAACTTGGAGAATGGGAAAGGAGATGGAAGGCCGAGGTTCCCCAGAGCTGCAGGAAATCTCTGGAAACCAGGCCAAGGAACTCAGAAAAGAAAAAGCATTTTCAGTCTTCTGACCTCTGCTTGGAAGTTTTCAGATATTGTGCTTAAGACCCAAGAACCAATCTTGGGCCCATCTAACCCTGACCAACATTGATTTTCCATCCAGTGCCTGTTCAAGTTCTAGGTTAGTTCAGGGCCTCTCTGACAAAGTGCCTCCAATAAGTTCGGTACCATAGTCCACCAGAGACATTTTTAAAGTTTCCCCAAGAGTGACTTTGTATGTCATTTCTACCTTCCCCCAGAGTTTTCTTTTGTTTGAAACAGTAACCTCAGTTTTTTAAACCCCATGAATGAAAAACCATGAATATTTATTTTAGAAAACATTTGGGTTATGGAAGTGGCCACATTTGTTGATTTCTTAAATAAAGCTGAAATTCCCTCTCTGTTACTGCATGGTAAACCCTAGGGCTCAATTCAGATAAGTATGCTATTGCACTGCCCAAGAAAACATCCGTTTTTTTGTTGTTGTTTTTTTTTTTTCCTACAGTCACTATGAACCAACCATCCTGGAAAAACCTGCTTTCTTGTCCTGAAGGAGCTATTATTGTTCAGAATATTTTACATGTAAGTGAAACCTGAGAGTTCTTCCTTGCTTTTATAATTTGTCACTGGGAGCTTCCATTTATATTTATTCTTCCACTTTGAGCACCTGAGCACTTATGGGATCTGCAAAAGTACATATTGAAATATGCAAATAGTATATAGCATGTGAGTGTCAGATGCATGAAAATTAAATCAAATACAGAGGGAAGAAAAGAAACAGAGTGCATTAAAGCTAACTTTATGGCCCCAAGCTGTAGATAAATTGTGGTCTGTGGTAGTTAAACAACAGCTGTTCGAATTTAAAATAAAATTATGATAAGGATCCCCAGAAGATAACACTTCTTGAGGTAACAGCATTTACCTAAATGCATCTGTGAGCAGATATAGCACTGACAAGACCATCGATGTGACAGTTTATTCCCATTTCTTCCCCCTCTGTTCCATCATGCCCGTTTCCAGTGGGTGGCGATTCTTACCGAGTGAAATGTGCTGTGGTTCCCAGTGTCACTTTTCGTTCCTGGTCTAGGCAGGTGAGTCTCTGCCCCAGCTAGTCAGGGTCCATCCATCTGGCAAGGGACATGGGTCTCCTCTTTAGTCAGAATAACTTGCCCAAGACCAAACGCATACATTTTTTAAACAATTTATGCTTTGAATCATGATATTGATTTATATACTTTAAGAATATTTAAGAAATCAACTTTAACTGAAAAACTTCCCACAAAGTTATATGTACATAGAGAGAGAAAATTTTGTGGAAGCAGCCTATTTGCATACCCCGGTACCCAGAAATATCTTAAAGATTATATTATTCTTTATGATTTTTGTTTATTTAAAATATTCAGATACAAATCGAATTCTGAATCATTTTGCGTTTGTAAATGAACTTAAAAATGAATTTTCAAAAAAAAAAGAGTATTATTGTGAAAATAGCAGTGAACTCTTCAATGAAATTAATTCTATAAAAATCTATCAGTGGATTAAAATGTTACAATGTGGGTTGTCTTAGGACTTTAACTTTTTTTTCCTGTTAATAATGTTAACATTTGTTGTTTGAGATACTAATCAATTTTCTTTTAAGCCAGAGCAAAGTCAATCTGACAGTAACAGACGGGGTACCTTAATTGAATACATAATCTGCAAGAAAGCTTAAACAATAAGATACACATTTCTTTACATTTTGTTAGTTGACTAAAGAAACAGCCTGGAAAACTTAATGTCCACACAAAAAAACAGCATGAAAGTTTATAGCCACTTTATTCATAATTGCCAAAACATGGAAGTAACCAAGATGTCCTGCAGTAGGTGAGTAGGTAAAATAAACTGTGGTACATTTATTGCTGGGGAAAAAAAAATGAGCTATCAAGTCATGAAACTCATTGAGGAAACTTAAATACATATTACTAAGTGAAAAAAAAAGCAGTCTGAGAACTTTGATTAGGTATGATTTTAACTACATGACATAACAGAAAACTTTGGCGACAGTAAAGAGATTAGTGGTTGTCAGGGCTGAGAAGGGAGGGATTGGTAGGGAAGCAGAGAGGATTTTGAGGGCAGTGAGACTATTCTCTGCTACACTATAGAGGTGAATGCATGTCCTTATACACTTGTCCAAACCCATGGAGCATAAAACATCAATAGTGAGCCTTAATGCAAACTGCAGACTGGGGATGATAATCACCATGTGCTGTGACACATCACTCTGGGGCTGTCTGTGGGTGCTCACCATGGGGCGTGAGGGGCCCACGAGGCCCATGGAAAACTTCTGTACCTTCTCCTTGCTTTTAGCATAAACGTCAAACTTCTCTTTTAGGAAGTATTTTTTTAAATGAAGAAACAGCGTGCATATTTATATGCAACTGGATCAAATGTAAAGTAAATAAGAAATGGCGTTGATTCATACATATTCATATTCATTACAGACCTATCTAAAATACCATCGTGAACGGTAATGTATTTAAGCAAATTTGCCACATTACTCAGAGTAAATCTTACTTAAACAAACGAATAAATAAAAATGCAGGAAAAGCAAGCAACCCCGGTCTCTGCTAGAAAGCATAAGGCATTTATTTATGAAAGGATTGTCACTGTCCTTTAAGACTGTAAAAACAGTAGTAACAATTACTCATTCATGTTAAAGATATAAATGTGCCACTTAAAAAAAAAATTCCTGTGGATAAATTATACCTACTACAGTTTTTAGCCAGAGTTTGTATGAAAAGATAAAATTTAAAAGAAAAACCACAAACTAAAATCAGATACATATGACCCAATAACTTTATACCTAAAATTTATGAAGAACTTTTACAAATCAATGGTTAAAAGAGAAGCAACACATAAAAATACAAGTATGTAAACAGAGAAGGCATTTCCCGTTTACATCACTTAAAACTTCAACCTCAAGAATAATTAAAGAAATGCAAATCCAAACCACAACCCTTCACACCCATCAGACTGATTGAAGTTTTCCAATTCTGACATCACATTGTTTTGTCAAGAATATGAAGTAAGACAAGTTCTCCCATACACAGATGGTGGGAGTGTAAAAACTGGGGGATGTAAGTAGCAGATCTGAAACTATGCGCAAGCTATGACTCAGCAGCTCCAGACCTGGAGAAACTCTTATTTAGGAGGGGAAGCAATGTCTTCAAGACTGTCTGTAGAGCCTGGCTGAGAAATGAAAAACCCAGAACATGCTGTAAGCAGCACCAAGGACACACAGTGTATAAGTATATATGACCCATATATAAAACATTAAAATATCAGTGAAAGCACACAATTAAAGCTATGTATATATCTATGTACCATTAGCCTCTAGGCTCCTCATCTGTGGATTGTCACTTAAAATTTTAAATAGTCAAAAAAAATTGCATCTGTACAGAACATGTACACTTTCTCGTCATTATCCCCTAAACAATGTAGTATAGCAAGTATTTACAAGACATTTACAGTCTTAGGTATAATAAGTAATCCAGAGACAGTTTAAAGCATACAGGAGTATGTGCATAGGTTACATCCAAATGCTACCCTATTGTATATAAGAGACTGGCGCACTCATGGGTTTTGGTATCTGTGGGGATCCAGGAACCAATCTCCCCCCCAATACCAAAGGATGACTGCATATACATGTAGACACATATATACATATACACATATCTTTACCATGTATATAAGCATGAACAAATCTCTACAACAGTGTTGAGAGAAAATATAAGCACAGTTTATTAATATTTATAGAGAGCTTAGAGGACATATAAAAAGGCTTTATGAAATACTTGTTAATAGAGACATGTTATAAAAATATAACAAGGCATAAGAGACAGTAGACCTTAACTCAAAAGTATAATGATCTCATCTGCAGGGGGACAGAGATCTCATCTGCAGGGGGTGTGGGGGAGAGGCTTTAATTGGACCTACAAAGGTTTACTTTTTAAGCTACATGAGTACATTGGTGTTCGTTATATTATTCTTTATGATTTTTGTTTATTTAAAATATTCATAACCTAAAAATAAAACTAGCATCTGCCTAGCAGTTCCTAGCTCAGTCCTTCCCAGTTTCCCATTAATGTATAGAAATGAAAACAAATGAAAAACAGTATGTGAAACAATGTCTGTATATTAGTTTTCTAGGGCTTTCATAACAAAATACCAGAGACCAGATGACTTAAACAATATAAATGCATGTGTTCGCAGTTCTGAGGCTGGAAGTCCAAGATCCAGAGTCAGCAGAGTGGGCTTCCTCTAAGTCCTCTCTCCTTGGATTGAAGAGGGCTGTCTTCTCCCTGGGTCGTCTTCTCATCTTCCTCTGTGCATCCTGGTGTCTCTCTGTGTGCCCGAATGTTCTCTTATGAGTGCACAATCATATCAGATTGGGACCCACCCAATTAATTTAATTTTAATTACCTCTTAAAGGCCCTATCTCAAAAAACAGTCACATTCTGAGGTATTCAGGGTTAGAACTTCAATATATGAATTGTGGTGTGGGTTTTTTAGGGGGTATAGGGGGGGCAGGAGTCAACCCATAACAATACTGATATCTGAGATCCATTCTGATAGCAGAAACAGTCTCATCTGCAGGGGGACAGAGAAATGGGGGGGCTTTAATTGGACTTTGAATAAACATCCCCCAAAGATCCATCTGCTAAAGGACTGGTCACCAGTCTGTGGCAATATTGGGAGATGGTAGAATTATTAGAAGGTATGGCCCAGTGGAAGGAAGTTAGGTTATTGGGGGTATATCCTTGAAGGGGGCATCGGAACCCCAGCTCTTTATCATAGTTCTTGTTTTGCTCCCCAGCCTCTCCCCACCATGATGTGCT
Source organism: Ictidomys tridecemlineatus (assembly GCF_052094955.1). Lineage (NCBI taxonomy): Eukaryota > Metazoa > Chordata > Mammalia > Rodentia > Sciuridae > Ictidomys > Ictidomys tridecemlineatus. The sequence goes on from NC_135484.1 coordinate 142,689,511, forward strand.
GCCTCAGCCCAGGCCCAAAAGCAACAGGGCTGACTGACCACAGACTGAAGCCATCAGCCAAAATAACTCTTTCCTCCTGTAAGTTGATTTCCTGATGTATTTTGTCACACTGACAGAAAGCTAACACAGGTAGACAACTGATTCCTAAAATCTAGAAGGAAATAACTTATTAATAAAGACGATGAAGCCAGTTTGAGAAACACCAATCAATAGCTTGCCCATGTTTCCTTTCATTAAAAAAAAAAAAAAAAGTAGCATGAACCACCACCTCCTAAAGGTAGTGGTAAGACAACTCGCCTGTTCCATTGCCTGATCTTCCCTGAGAACCAATGTCCAACCATAGCACTTAGTATCTATTGAGAATACCAAGGCATTTTACAAAATTTTCTCTTGTTACTTGAAATAAGTATTATTTTGTCTTCCTCTCAGACTTTTCCCCTAATTGTGAAATATTTTTCTAAGTCTCCTATTGGTATTTTTCTGTTTTCTCATTCTTGTAAAAAGACTATTCTTATCAGAGAGAGAATTTTAGTCTACCAGTAAAGAACAGTCCGTTCTGAACCCATGGAGCACATTCAGAAAACGCATTTCCCAGAGTGCACTACACCTTGTGAAGACTACACACCCCCCTCTTCCCAGCATGCAATGTGCCTCAGCAGGTCCTCCCAACTAGTTGCACCACTTTTGCTTTGGTTTTTCAATTACGTGCCATGAATGGATGTGCAAAATATAAGGGCAGAAATATCTGGAATGCAAGAAAATTGGACTGTCTTTGGTTTTCTTCCCTTCAGCCCTAAATGCCCCAACAGTGAAGCATTGTTTATAGAATTTTAAAACAGAAAAAATCAAAAACCTTGAATTTATACCCAGCCAAGTTTTATTCAAGGGGAGAAAAGCAACAGAAAGAACCTTCTACAACTTACTTTTTCAACCTACATTTCAAAGATGCAGGAAAAGTCATTGCCCAAGAATGTTGTTTTCAGATTGATCTGACAGACAATGAACAGAGAGAGCCTCATGCTGTTCACACAAACATGTTTTTTTTTTTCTTCTTCTTCTGATGCTATTCATGTCCCAGCCTCAGAAGGCTTCCTAAGTCACATCCTTTACTCACTGTTCTAAATTCTTGGCTTTTTTGACGACCACATAAAAAGTAACACCATTCAGTGCCAGCATTTGCTAGCAATGACCAAAATTTTCACACAGCTTATACAGGAAGTGTGCTTTTGCCCTCCACAAAAATATACCTGCTGAACCCAATACAAAGGCTATTTTCATTGGCAAGTTTCTTAGCTATTGATTCTTTTTCTGCATCTTTAAAATGCCCATTGAGAAATCTAAGTATTAGATTATTAGCAAAGATGACAATGGAGATGTGTTTCATTGTCATCTTCCAAGACTTAAGAACATTTTTAATTAATTATGATTTTTTAAATGTACTATGCATAATACCTTTTAAAAGTGTTTCAGTATGTGATGATACCTGTCCAATTTATGTTACAAAGAACAAAATACACTCTGCTTAGCTTAGCAGAAGCAGGTTGCTACAAGTTTTAAATGGGTCACTGGATTGTTGGAAAGGCTGAGGAAACAGCCTCTAGTTTCAATTCCAAGAAGGACTCAAAGCCACAAAATCCAGACACCAAAGGAAACTCTTTTGTTATTCAGAAGCCTCCTGCCAATCAAGGGAGTAGCCACCTCCCAAACCTCACCATCATCCCCTCAACCAAGAAGGCTGCTAGCATCTCAACCAATCATATGGGCCCCATCCACACGCCAAACCCACAGCTCCATGGCTATCAAGCATTTTGCTGAAACTACAGCAGAAAAATCAAGTTCCTACCCGACCCCTGCTTGCTAGGAAAACCAAGCATCAGACAGCTCTGTCTGGTTTCCACTTTTCAAATCTTAACAAAGTGCATCTACTTTGTCTACTTTTTCAAACTCGAATTATAGTTAGCACTTAGATAAAAGAATTTCTGGGAAGCACACAGGAATGAATGTATACTAGAAGAAGTTGAAAAGGATATTATTGAACATTTATGTATCATACTCATAGTAATACTATCTTAATTGTATTCTTAAACGTATAGAAAAAAAAGGCTAAGGACACACCATAATTCTAGTAGTCCATTGGAAGCATCTATGAAACTTGTTGTGAGTGCAGATGAGGGTGAAATAATATTATTAATAATGCTATTAACCATTAACGTTGGAATTCACACTGGGTGCCAACAAATATTCTATGTGCTTTATGGACATTATGTTATTTAACCCTTAAAAGACCCCTGAGACGTGTACTATTTTTATCTTTAATTGACAAATAAAAGAACGGCAGCAAAAAGAGGCAAAATAATTTGCTCCAGGGGATGTACAATTAAGCGATGGGACTGAGATTCTAACCAGGACAGTCCTGCTCCAGGGACTGCTTCTTTTCTGGATATTTCATTCAATAGGTCTGAGCAAAATCTATATAAGCACCTGGGGTGATTTTTGAGCACCAAAATTTATCACCAGTATCTTCTCATTTTAAACAGTTATCATGTTTTATAATCTGAAAAATTATCTAAAAGTTACAACATATATCATTCTGCATATGCCATACGATCATTGCCATGCTTTCTACATTTTTTTTAATTTTCCAAGTGTTCTTAGGTCAGTAGGACTTGTATTTCGTGTCTGCATGTGGTCAAATTCCATGTATCAGTTTACAGATGGTTTGTGTTGGCATCTAAGCCTTAAAATACTGTCTCTTTTTTTGCTTGTGTTTTACTTCTTTTCTTTCTCTGACAGTACAAATATATAGTTAGGTAGTTACAGATACAGAAATATGTTAAAAACCAGAAGAGTAACTGAAAATTTCCTAGTCTTTGGGCCAGGCTATGAAGAAAAAATATATATATATCCTCACTGTAAACTCAAGGGCTCTGTTTTTATCTTATCCATTAGAGATTGCAAAGCAGTGATTGGAGGTGTCAATTCTGAGCACCAAGACTTGTTGATCACACCTTCTGTTTCTGCATTCCCCCTTTTCCTATCCACTTCCACTCCTTTCCTGTTTGCAACGCTAAAACGGACTTGTGCCCCTGAGCTTGGTGGATTGTTCAGGAGCACAGCTCTCCAGAGACCGACGTCTCGCTCTGTCCCCAGGGTGGTCCAAGTCCTGCCCTGGTGAGCTGACCACACACTTGGCATCCCCAGATTCCACAATCCCCACTCAGGGACCCTAATCCATCATCCAAACAAACATTAATATTTTACCTCAGTTATCAAGTGTGCCCGTTCAAACTTTTATCTAAAACATTCTTTATCATCTTTTCATTAAGTTCTCAAGAGCTAATGGTTTCTGAGTTCCCCGGGTAAGGATGATGTTCTGAATAATGAAAGCTCATTATTTCTCCACAGAATGCTTGTTAATTCAAATGATGATATTAAAACTATAGTAGCCTTTAGCGCTGGGGTGATTTCTAGCATACTTTATCATGTATCAATATATACTCTGTTTGTCAAAACTGCCCAGGGCTGGGGCTGACATTCTCTCCGGAGGAGTCTAGTGCTTCAAAAGGCACTGAATACACCAAGGTGACAACTTGCAGGGTTTGCGCCTCTAGGAAATGGAAAGATGAAACTTGAAGTGCCACTGTCTCCCTTGATTTCCTTATTAGTATTCATAAAGGGAGAGTGCCCTCCTCTTTCTCCTCCTCATGGGTCTCCCTTTTGAATGGAATAAAAGGAAATCAATATTTTGAGAAGGAAGCACTCATGGGGAGGATCCACACATGAAACGCTATTTATTTCCACTTAACTGATCCCCAAATAATCTGCACAAGAGAAAAGACAGATTTGGTTGTTGCTCAGACACACATTCAGACTGCTTTCAACTCAGGGCTTAAGAGTTGATGGTGTTCTTGGGCAAAAATGATTGTTCTTGGGCTTAATAGGAAGGTATTACCTATTGGGCTCATTGATTTGGGGTCTCTTTAAATGACTTCTTCCTTCTTTGTCTCAATCCAGTTTTTACGACCAGGCAGATTGCCACAGTTGCCACTCTGTCATATGTTTGTTGAATGTGTCCCTGCTTTTCTGCTTTTGACGGCAAGATGCTTCCCATGTTGCCAAGTTCACGTTCTTCGTCTTTTTGATTAAAAGGTTCTAAATGACTGAGAATCCTGCCAGGAGGTTTAGCTGACACGGTGAGCCTCGCCTCTCACCTATATGAACGTCTCCTTTCTCTCGCACTCACTCTCTGCCTTCCTGATAACAGAGTGGCTTTTTTTTTTTTTCTGCGAAGCTTTGCACAGAAAATATAATTTGCTTCCTTCTGGCAGCTTTTCAGACTCTTATGCGTGTCCTGTATTTTTGAAGCCCATGAAATCCCACTCTCCCAGCAGGTCTCTGAGGAGAGGGCAGTGACTCCCCAACTATATATTTTAATCTCACTGAAGTGGTGTAAAATCTGAAGAATCTTATCTGGGCCTCCTTCCAGAACCTGGGAGGAATTGCAATTTTGAAAACCAAGCCATTCTCCAAGTTGCTTGGAGCTGCAGGGTCAGTACACGGGAGCATTGCTATGTGCTACAGCATGCATTTCTGCAGTGCTGCCTCCTAATTGTCTCTCCTGTGGAAGACTAGCTGGCCTTCTGCCCACAGGCTCTGTCAGACCAGGAAAGAGAACTTTCTGCATCATAGTTGCACTTTCAGAACATTAGCTGCCCAAAATGAAAGGATCTGCAAGCACTGCTGTAATTATATTAATTATACCCCTCAATATTTTTTCATTTTACATTAATCATGGTAGACAATAGAAAAATGATGTTCCTTTAAAAGAAATAAAAGCCCACTCTGTTAATCCAATAAATGAAAGATAAGGAGCATCTGGGCTAATTTATTATAAAGGAGTAAATGGATCCCTAGAATATTTTGGTCGTTAGGTCAATTTAAGAAAAATGTGGCTTAAGAAAAATATGTAGGTCATTTCTCATTGCATGTGTGGTTTTAAGTATTCTGACCCAACATCAGACTATCAGCAACAGCCACTTCAGGGCATACGTCCATCCCAACTTTGGGTTCAGAAAATATGGTTGCCATACACCCAGGGAACTTCTTGAAACTCCTCCCAGAGTTTCAAAGGGACTTTGGTTCCAATACAGACTGATGGAAGGAGACTTGGAAGAAACTCATTAGGTGATCATTTCATTTGGTCTAGAAGCCTAGTCAGCAGCCTCTTCCAGGATCCCAGAAGCAAATGTTATTTTAATTTCGTTCATTATTTCACTACCAATACTTATCCCACCCCGTCTTTTCAAAGCTCAGCTTTCCTCAGAAATAGGTAACTTTAGGACAAATTAAATATAAAACATTTGGGAAATTGACTTCTTGGCAGGTAAGAATAGCAAATAAACTTTCAAGAGCAAAAGGCACCTACTGTGATTGAACAGAAAAGGAGGAGACAGACAGCCAAAGTGAGGAAATGACCTTGGGTAGATTCCACTTTCAATCTTCTTCGCATAAATGCCTTATTCAAAGAGCATTTTTCTGTTAGCTTTCTGTCACTCTGACAAAAACGGCTGAGCTAATCAACTTAAAAGGATGAAAGGTTTACTTTGGATCATGATTTCTGAGCTTTTAGCCCAGGATGGCTTAGACCTATTGCTTTGGGCCTGGACTAGGCAGAACATCATGGCAGGAACACATGGTAGAGCAGAGCTGCTCACCTCCTAGGGACTGGGAAGCAAAGACAGTGACAAGAGGGGGCCATGGTCTCAATATCACTTCAGGGGTACCCCACCAGTGACCCAGCTTGCACCCACTTGACTCCACGTATTAAACGTTCCGCAGTCTAGCAACCAAGCCTTTAACACGTGAGCCTCAGATGCAAACTATAGCAATTTGTAAAGGACGGTCAAATGTTCATGTTTGCACGATGACTACTTACATTTTAAAGATCTTCATGTTAAAAATCCATAAACATCTACCATGAAAACATGCAGGTGAAATTAATTTGACCATTCCCCCTGCAAAAAGTAAATATAACTGAAGGTTGTACATATGAAAATATATTCTTCCAGAAATTGGATTTGGTTTTTGTGTTTAATGTTTGAATATAAAATTTCACAAGTGACTCACAAGTTGGATTCTTCATGTTATCCTCAATGCCCAGAGTTCATTGTACTTCCAGATGAACCTGTTTGGGTGTTAGGATGACCAGTGGAATTTCTGTAGGCTTTTCTGCTCTATTGACAATTTTTGCAGATTTCTATCTGATAAAAATATTTTTCATGACCTGCAGATTATTTTTAAAGAAGGAAGTATATATCCTTTTTTCCCCACACTTTTTAGCTATATGGATTGCTATTTATAACACAGATCAGAGCTCAACAAAGTTATTTTAAAGTGTCAAGGAATAAATAGGATTTGGGGACCACACAGTTATCGATGCAACTACTCAACTTTGCTGTCTAATTGCAAAAGTAGTCACAGACAATATGTAAATAAAGAAAAATGGTTGTGTTTCAATAAAACTTTATAAAATCAAGCATCAGGGCTGAAGATGTAGCTCAGGGGGTGGAGCACTTGCTTAGCATGTGGGAGGTCCTTGGTTCCATTCCTAGCCAAATTTGATCTACAGATCATAGTTTGCAAAGAAAAACATGTCTTAAAATTTCTTGCTTTACAAATAGTATAATAGATGTTATTTGGAATCACTACAACTATCAAGAACAGAATTTTATTGCTTATATGTTTGTGATGAAGTCACTTATAGTTTGGCTCCCATTGTCTTTCTTTCAACACACAAATTACTCCATGGAAAAAAAAATATTTTATTTCTAAATAATTACAGAAATTAACCTAATAGGTGATCCTTGATAGAATTCTAGACCTTATTAAAGCCAGTCTTCATATTTATAAAAAAATTAGAAAGAACATATGAGGCAAGAAAAATCTGAGATAAACATTTAAATTTTTAAAATCAACCACTAATGCTAATTATTGCAATAACATCAGTAAGTTCTTTCGGGGCACTATCAGGCGATTATATAATGAAAATGATGTCTTGAATGATCTGCAGTCATGCAACACTTAACGATGGGGATATGCTCTAAAAGGGTCAGTAAATTGTTAGTAAATTCTGTTGTGTTAATATCATAAAATAAAATATCGCAATCTAAGATGGTTATTCTGTCAGCATAAACTATAATCTTATCGAAACACAATTACTTATGCACTCCATTGATGACTGAAATATCATTCTTCATCTTGTGACTGTCTTAAAATAACTTAAAATGCTTGGTACTTATTCTTAGATGTCAGGTGCTCTAAGGGAGGAATTTTTGAGTTGCAAGGAGCCTCAGAGTTCATGGAGTCTGGGACTTTTAACATTGGACCTACAAGAAGACTTCAGCTGAACTCAAAAAGTTTCTTAAAATTGTAGGTAAAATTTAAGTGTTCTAATATTTGAGTATTAAAATGTTTAACTTTTTTTCAAAAGTCAATTATATCCATCAAGTCTCAAAAAGGTCATTATTCTCCATATCCATTGAATAGGGTAAATATTAAATTACTGCCTATAAATACTAATTGTAAGATTTAAAAGACAGATAAATTGGGAAAAGCTTGAAATCATTAAATTAGAGTTTCCGACGGGTTCCAAAAAGTTTTCTGACCCTATCTCCATCCCATGCTTGAATTATTCCTCTACCACCTCTAACATTAATGCAGCTTTATTTAAATATTTCTGTAGAGAGGGATCTCACCACTTTGCAAAAATAGCCCATTCCACCTTTTGGTAACTCTGATTATTCAAAAGTTCTTTTTTATATTGAATTAAAACTAGCCTGCCTTTATTTTACACCCATTAGCTATGTACTTATCTATTAGTTGACCCATTCATTCTTAATTAAATTCTTGGGATGTAAAATTCTTGGGATGTAACTTTTGACTATTGCAGGTGTGTGCAAACTTCTGTTGGTTCAGAGAGTAAAGATTTTAGACTGTCAGGTCTCTGCAACAACCACTCAACTCTGCAGAGATAGACAATAGGCAAAGGAATGTGGGTGATTGTGTTCAAATAAAACTTCACTCATAGGCACTAAAATTTGAATTTCATGTCATCTTTCTTTGATATTTTTAACCATTTAGAAACTGAAATATCAAACAATCAGTGGACCAGAGTCAGCCCCTGAGCCTCTGTTTGCCACCCCTGGCTGTGTGATAACAGATTTAGTTCTTCTCCCCACCTGAAGTCTTTCCTTCTCCAACCTAAACAATTCTGGTGCCTCGTTCACTTCTTGTAGGATACAGTAATATCTTTTCATTATGCCACCCCGAAGTGGCACTGTTTTGTTTTTTCTCTGTGTGTGACCATTGTTCCCAGATGTTGAAATATCTGCCTGGCAATACTCTAATGTGCTTAAGATTTTTTTGGGGGGGAGGGGTACTAGAGATTGAACTCAGGGGCACTCGACCGCTAAGCCTCATCCCCAGCCCTATTTTCTATATTTTATTTAGAGACAGGTCTCACTGAGTTGCTGAGCACCTCGCTGTTGCTGAGGCTGGCTTTGAACTCATGATCCTCCTGCCTCATCTTGAGCCTCTGGGATTATAGGTGTGGGCCACCACGCCTGGCCTGCTTAAGATTCTTTATGTCTTAACTCTCACGTTGATCCTTGCGAGGAAGGCATTATTAATTTATTTCTTACCTTGTTCCAGAAGCTAACATTATTCTTGTTTTATACATGTGGTAACTAAAACTAACAAAAAGCAAGTGACTTGCCCCAAATCCTGTGGTTAATAGGAGGCAAGAGGAATTTGAAGACACATCTCCTGATTGCTAGCCCAACTAGCTTTTTCCCAGACCCAGTCACCTGTACCTAGGGGTCTCGCAGCCCTGTAGAAGAACACAGTAGTTCCCACAAGACGGGTGAATCCATGAACTTCTAAACAGCATCTCTTCTTTACCCAGAAACAGAAACAAAGTCCTTGGTTTACAATGGTTACAGAACCATCCCTTCCTCTTGCCTCTTCTGAGGGTACTCAAGAAAGTGCAAGAATTTAAAGAGAGAGAGAAAAGAACATTGGAGGAAGACGCAGGGTGCATCTGCCACAGGCCACGCCCTTTGCATAGAAATCAGCAGCATAGGGACTTCAGGAAGAAAAAGCAGGCAGCCCTCATCTCAGTGAAAACAAAGATTATCCTCAAAACACTCCATCCTGTTTCCCTACCTCAGATCCAGACACAAACAAGAACATTCTTTTCTCAAGTAAGACAAGATTGATAAGAGTGGTAAGCACCAAGCTCCAGGAATTATGAAGACAGATGGACTGACCTGGCCACATCTTGATACAACAAAGTTAGCTCTAACTCTACTCTTCAGAAAATGGACAGTGTTCTGAGCCACTGAGAAACTGCCCAGAAAAACAACCACAAAGGAAGTATTTCAGAAAGGTTTTGTATAATTGCACCATTGATGACATGAGAGTGTGTCTTCAACTATACAAAGTAACTACAATCACGCACCCGTAACAGTGTTTCACTCAACAATGGACCATGGAAGTAGCTTGACCAGATGTTGCTCAGAACACAGACCCAGCATTAAACAATGTTCGGTTCCACTGAAGCATTATTTGGATGTATAATTTACAGGAAACTTGTATAAAAATCAGTCATGCTACTTTGTAGCTTTGTAATTTCTTGTCAAAAGATCATCCAATCCCCTTAAAAACCAGAGTGAAATTCTAACCAAAATTGTGCAGGGTGAGTTAGTGAATTGATGGCTTTGTAAAAGTTTTAAAACATGATATCAGCTCTAGTTTTAATATTAAGACCATAGACATTTCCTTTCAGAAGATAAAATACCACATTTCAATGTGAGTTTCAGGTATGAATCAAAAATCCTGTGTTTAGTAAAACTTATCAATAGCCCTGTGTTTGCAGTACTGTATAGACAACTGGCAAATGATATTTGTGTTAGGGACAACGGATTTCACTGATGTGGCCTGCATCCCACCAGGTAAAGCCTCCGTTGGAAGAGACCTATTCAAGAAGCATTAGTTTGAATGTACTGACATGGTTTGTGAAAATGCCTACCCACTGTGTGCAGGGCATACGCCACAGTCTGGTATCAGTCTGATTCTTCTTCATAAATACCCAACCTGACTTGAACCTGGACAGATACTACCTGGCTCCCAGCTACTGGGAATTTATTTACAATAGCACAGCTGGCTCAAGACCATCCTAAGAGAGTTGAAAATAAAAGCTCTGATGGTCTTAATTATTCCTCATAGAAGGAATCAAGACACTCTGTTTAAAGTCTTTATTAGAATGTGAGATGTCACCAATTTTAAATGTCAGAATAAGGACCTAAGGACTTGGAATCTCATGTCAATCACATGATTCTAAGGTTTTTGGAAAGGAGTTTGTGCCTCTTTTATAATAGCTCATGTTACATTGTATCACAATCCATTTTCTGTACACCTGTGCTATGTAATACCAATCCCCCTCAGTTGGAATTAAAGGGAGACCTAGACAGGTCTGTCTGTCTTTTTATTCTCTGATAGACTCCCAAGCACCTAGAATAGTATCTCAAACATACAAAGCACTTAAAATGTGTCAATTTAAAGATGAATAGGTAGGAGAAACCATATTCCATACTAAAATTATGAAAAAGTAAATTCAAGTACATTATTAAATAAAATTCAAACAACCTGTAAAAATTTTATGACAGTACTTATGGAAACTTGAGCACTGGATATTTGGTAATATTAATAAACTATTTTTTATCTGTGTGTGAAATGCACTATAGTTACGACTCGCATTTTGAAATATTTAAAGATATAAGCATGGCTGGCACCTGCTTCAAAATAATGGTAGGCCATCGGGGGGGGTGGGGATTAACAGGATTGAAGGAAAGAAAATCCATCATGAGTTGATTATCGTTTTTGTGTTGTTGGGTGCATGGAAGTTTATTATACTGTTGTCTTTTCTTTTGCACATGTTTGTATATTTTCATAGTAAAAATTTAAATATCAAAGCTGCCCAAAATGGCAGAATTAAAAGTAAGACCCTCTCCCCCTCTGAACTGTGACCTTATCCTTATCCCTAGAACTTGGTCACGTGTTGCTTAACAACAGGGACACATGCTGAAAATATGTCACTAGGAATTTTTTGTGAACAAAATTCAGAGTACACTACAGGCACCTAGATGGTCTAGGTCAACCAACCCACATGGTCATCTAGAGACACCACAGTACAAGATGGAAGAGGCTGTTGCAAAACTGGGTTACAGCAAATTTTTTGTAAAAACACTACCCTCTAACATAATGATAAAAAGTATGGTAAATGCATAAACCAGTAACACAGTCTTTTATTACCAATATCAAGTATTATGTGCTAATGGTTTTATTTGACTGATGGCACAATTGGTCTGTTCATACCGGAATGACCATGAAGTACAAGACGTTGCACTATAATTTTAGGATGCTTACAACATCACTAGGTGATAGGATTTTTTCAGGTCCCTTATGATCTTAGGAACCTCTGTGCTGTATGTGGTCCATACTTGACTGCAATGTTATGTGGCATGTGATCGTATACCAAGTGTTGTTCAGTTACAGGACCTGCATGCGTGAGTGAGCACACACATCAGTGGAAGAAATAGAGAATAGACAAGTTAATAAATAAATACAAAGGACAATTTCAGAGAATGAAGAGTGAAAATGAACTAATGAGCTGGGGTTGTGGCTCATAGTAGAGTACTCACCCAGCATGGGTGAAGCACTGGGTTTGATTCTCAGCACCACATAAAAAAAATAAATAAAATAAAGGTATTGTGTCCATTTACAACTAAAAAAAAAAAAAAAGAAAAGAAAGAAATCAAAACCAGTCCTTCCTCCCCAAGCAACCAATATCATCAAATAAACCAGGCATTTACCAGCACACGTGTTTGTGTGTGTGTGTGTGTGTGTGTGTGTGTGTGCATGTGCATGGGTGTGTGTGTACACTCCTACCTGTATCATGCACCCTTTGATCACTCAAATAGGAGCATCCACACTGTTCTGTATTGCCGCAGGCTGCACGGCCGGGCCGCGTGGGCTCTGCCAAGCTCAGGCGCGCCTTAGCTCCGCTCCTCCCGCCGCGCTCACCGTGCACCGCCTGCGGCACTGTATTTTGCTTCTTTCCCTAAATAATACATCCAAAGTTCAGGCCAGGCCCAAACCATGAGCCTCCCCAGAGTCTGTCAGACCATCACAGATGTCTGATGCATTGAATATCTGGTGGAAACTCTCCAATCAACATGTGCATGAACATTGCATGCTCCAGCCTGTCATCCTTTCTGTACCCTGTCACTCCTACAGGACCCCAGGGAGGCTGGCAGAGCTCTATGGTGCCTGGTACACAGAGGACCCTCAGTCTATATTTGCTAAAGGAGTTCAAAATGGGATGAGTAGCATAAGGCAAAGCCTTTCAGACACACTTCTAAGAAATGAGAGCTGTGTGCTCAGTGAGACCTGCCAGCAAGTGCATGTGTCCTGGGTCCCCAGTGGGGGCAGGTATTCTCTGCACAGGGAGGCAAAGCTGCAGCTCAGTTTTGCTGTGTATGCTTCATGGCCCGGTTCTTTGGTTTGTGTGTTTGCTTTTTTTTTTTTTTTTAACCTGCTCAAGTTGCTATGTTTTCAACAAGTTCACCTTTAATTCTCTGCAGATTTCACACAGAGCTGATCACAAAATCACTGGGAGATCATTGACATCACGGTCTGTTGCCCAAAAGGTCCTGGATCATGTAGGACCCAATATGTCCTGTTAATGTTTAAAATGTCTTATCGGTAGTTAGATGGATGTGACGGTTCTTGTGAATAACATTCACCGCAGAGAGGCTGCATGAGAGAAGGAGCCAGCAGATCATTGGGGCCCTGAATCTTGTTTAATCTTGAATGGCCTGAGAGAGGCAAGAGGTATTTAAATATGTCCTTAGAAAGCATAACTAAGTGAATTAAAAAAAAAACTGCAGAGAAAAAAAAGTCCAAAGATGCTTAAATGGAACTTATTAACATACATCCCCTCATTACTGTATTTGAGGTGATGTCCTATTTGTATAGCAGAATGGAAGAACGCGAGGATTTCTTACCGCTAATGCAGCGCCATGACCTGCTCCCTTAGCAGGCCAAGTTTATTGGAAACATGGAAAGATCATTTCACCAAAGGAGATCCCTTTTTCATAGCCTAGGGTCCTTATTGAATGGTCTCTTGAAAGTGTCACTGAAAGTTCTCATCCGAGGTCCACATTGGATGAGGCTCGGGTCTTTCCAGGCAGGTCATGCATGCTGCGTGAGCTGAGAGTGTTAGTGTGGACACTGACCAGAACATGAACACACCCAGACTAAGCAGAACACATTGCAGGATGCACGCAGGTTTCACAAAGGAAAAGAAGATAGAAATGATTTGCTTTGTTAACCTCCAAAGTCGTCATAGAAGTAAGGACTGGTCCAGATGCTGGAGGTCGGTTCAGGTCATACGTGTTTCTTAGCTGAATTGGGTTGCTATAACAAAACACCCCAAACCAGGGCACTCAAACAATGGAAGTTGATTTTCCAAGGCCAGGGAGCTAGTGTGGTCAGGTGTGGTGAAATCTCTCCTACGGAGAGTAAAATTATGGCATTTGCAGGTAAATGGATGGAGTTGGAGAATATTCGGTTAAGTGAAGTAAGCCAATCCCAAAATCAAAGGCCAAATGTTCTCTCAGATAAACGGATACCGATCCATAATGGGGGGGGTGGGGGTGGGTAGGAGGAGTGGGGAGAATGGAGGAACTTTGGGCAAAGGGGAGAGAGAGGACGGGAGTGGGTATGGGGGCAGGAAAGATGGTGGAATGAGATGGGCATCATGACCCTAGGTACATGTGTGACTGCACACATGGTGTGACACTACATTTTGTACAACCAGAGAAATGAAAAATTGAGCTCCGTTTTTGTACAATAGATAGAAATGCATTCTTCTGTCATATATGACTAACTTAAAAAAAGAAAAGAGGGCTCTCTTACAGGCTTGTAGGTGGCTGGCCACTTTCTCACTGTGTCCTTACACAGCCTTTCCTTAGTGTATATCCCTGGACAGAATGAGAGATTTCTCCTTTGTCACCTTCTTCTAAGCCACTAATCCCACCAGAGGTGACCCTACCGTCGTGATCTCATCTAAGACTAACTGAAGACAACCTCCTGATCTTACCCCAGTGGGAAGGGACTTCGCCTATGAATCTAGGGAAACAGAAACCTTCAGACCAAAGCCACACTGGAGTCACTGTAGCATTTCGTACCTGTACTTCGTTTCTCTGTCATGAGAACCTGTGTTTATAAAGAAGCCCTTTTACAAGTTCGCTTTGGATGAATCATTCCTTTGACATTCCAGAAATATTCATTATCATTGACTCTGTACCAGTTCTCTAAGTCACAGGCTTTAGAGAATGTAGCAGGGAAAATAAAAGAAAAAAGAAAAAACAGATATGGTCTCTTTCCAAGCAGCTCAGAGATTAATGGGAGAAAGGGAGAGAGACAATGAGTGAGTAAACCAAGAAAGAAAGAGAAGGAGGAGGAGAGAAAGGAGGGAGAGGAAGGAAGGAAGGAAGGGAAGGAGATAGGAAGGAAGAGGGAAGTAGAGAGAAATGAAAGAAGGAAGGGAGGGAGGGAGAGAGAGAGGAAGGAAGATTGTCACTTTTAATTCTGCTTCGAAGAAGGACAAAACCAGTGTACTGTCCTGCGTGGTCAGGAAAGGCCTCTTTGAGAAGGTGGCATTTACGCTGACACCTGGAAGATAAGGAGCCTGCCACAGCCGATGGAACAGCAGATGTGAAGGCCTCCGGGCAGAAGGTATTCTGGCATGTTCTAGGAAGCACGAGGCCTCTGTGTCTAACGTTGTGAGTGAGGGGAGAGAGGTGCATCTTGGAGTGGGGAGGTGGGCAAGGCGAGGTTGCCCTTGGCTTTGTGGACCACGGTCAAACATGCATCTTATTCTAAGGAGACGGAAGCTGCCATCCAGCATTAAGCTGGGAACAGGTGGTTTGGGGTGTGTGGCTGCTGCCGTCTTAGTTTGTGAGAAGCAATCAGCAGAAGAAAGTAAAGAAAGCAGGAAGAAGCACAGATAAGCAGTCTTGGATGATGGAGACAGAACCAATTTAGATATTTGTGGGCCCATCAGGATTAGCACTATGGCTTGACTATGGGTAATGTCCCCTAAAAGCCCATGTGTTAATGGTTTGGTTCCCAGGATGGCTGTAGTAGGGGATGCTGGTTGCTTTAGGAGGTGGAGCCTTAGGAGAAGTCCTTAGGTCTTACGGGGGTGTGCTTAAGTCCTTGAGTCACTGAGGGTACTCCCAAAGGGGATAGTGGGATCTACTCTCTGATCTGCTTCTTGGCTCATGATGGAAACAGTTCTAACACACACTTCTGCCATGATGCACTGCCCTTGCCAGAGACCCAAAGAATCAGGTCGACCCGATCTTAGACTGGCACCTCCAGAACCAAGAGCCAACATCAACCTTTTCTCTGTAGAGGTTCATTGTCTCAGGTATTTGATTATAGTGGCATGACACCGACACTCTTAGTGATCTTAAAAATGATTTGCAGACCCAGTGGTATTTGAAAACCCTGTTTTTCAGGTGATGAAAGGCCTGTGTGCTCCGCAAACATTTGTTGAGTATCTACCGGGGTCTGCCAAGTGGCAATGCTACAAAGATAAGGGAGATGAAATCACTGGTACCAAAAGACAAGCGTGCCCACCTAGAGCTCTCAGTCCAGTCAAGGATACGGAGAAGCTTACACAAGTGGCTCACAGAACATGTGAGGAGTAGTAGAAGGGTAATCGAGGAGGAGACAAAGGAGGACACAGAAAGTTGAACCCCACTGGGGAGGGCAGGTAGCAGGAAAGGTACTGTTTACAAAGCACAGGGTGTGTGAGCAGACTCCTGAAGGCAGGAGGGCTCTCCCTGGAGGACGGAGTTGAGGGGGAAAAGGCCACATGGGCAGGGGACAGCTGCTCAGATGTTTGCAGATACGTGAGCGTGTAGGGTAAAACCCTCTGGAGAGTTCCTGTGGCCAGAACTCTGAGTTCCAAAGGAGAGTGACAGTGAGGATGTCATGGCCAAAAGAAGAGGGGAAGAAGGAAGAAGGCTAAGACAGGTTCCTTCAGAAAGAAGAAGGGCGAAGAAGAGTTTGGAAAGAGCTAGAACTGAGGTGACAGCCAGGCAACCATAGATAAAATCACCTTGAGGGCAAAGATTATAAGCCTCAGAAAGGAAAGAAAACACTAGAGTCCTTTATGGAATTCCCCAGGGCACCAGGTACGTCGGTCACACGACATTTTTAAAAAATTGCTGTTAAATTGGATTGAGCAACCATAACAGTATATTCTAACAATCACAAGGCCCAGTTCTAGATTCCGTATATGATCCTACCATAGGAAGGCAAAGAGCTAGGTGCTTATTTTTACATATTTATAAGGCCCAAACAGGTTAATGCATATTCTTGACATCACAGATTTATTTCTATGTTAATTTGCTTTCAGAAAGCATGTATAACCATAATATATACCACGAGAAAGTAATTTTATTCATATGTTTGGACATAAAAAATATCATTATGCAGTCTAATAATCCCAGTTGACAGTCAAAATCATTTTTTTTAAAAAAAGTCAACAACAGATATATTAAGAGAGAATTCAAGAAAAGCAGCAGCCACGCTCTGGTCTAGCTCCTCCATTTTGCCAGGTGGCACTGATTTATGCCAGGAAGCTCAGTCAATTGCAAATCCATTTCGTGATCAATGCCGAGCTGGGTTTGCCTTTCTGCAGCGTTATGAAACTCGTTTCCACATTTGCATCTGGGCAAACAGGCCTACGAACTTGGACTGCTGTCCAGCTGTGGTTGGCGGGCCACTGAGAAAGCAACTCACTGTTTCTTTCATATATATACATTTTTCCCCTCTGATAGCAGAGTCCTGGGGAAAGCTACCAAAGTACAGCCTCCTCTATACATTTAAAAATCCAAATAGGGTTATTTCAGATGTTGATTCAGGTCTCTCCCAGAGAAAGACTTGTTTATTATTATTATTGTTGTTGTTTGTGTTGTTCCCTTTGGACAACTTTCAGATATTCCCTAAGGAAATTTAATCCAGAAAGGATGAAAGTCAATCAAAAAATTCTCTCTGCCAACGGCTCAGGCCAGCCAGTGAGTCAGGAAGTATAACCCTGCTTCCTCTAGGGATTACTAAATTCCCCCATTTCCCTCCTCCTCCACTGAACAGAGAGAGAAGATGGTTCCAGTTGTTGCAGACGTAGAGGATGCAGAGAATTTTTGCAAGACAGCTTTTCTTCTCTTTCTGCTCCCCTCTCCTTCTCCCTAAGCTAAAGTGGAAACCAGCGACAGATCCTGGCTTCCCCGGCCGCCCCCCTCGCCAGCCCCTCCTTTTGGATGAGCCTCAGCTTCATGGCCTGGCATGCAGGAGAAACTGGTTCTACACACCCAAGGGAAACATGACAGCCCTTCAACAAGCTGCTCAGCTCATCAACAGTGAAGAGAAGCCTTCACACACGTTGGGACCTGTCTCTCTCCAAATGCCTGTGCAGCCAGCATGGCAGGAGAATCTTCAGGAAACATGAGCAACTCTTTACATAACTTTCTGTAAAGTAGCTTAGTGCTGTTTACAGCCTAAACAGCTCGCAGGTGGCAGCTCTGCCTCACTGATGCCTACAAGGGAATGGCCAGATCACCTGCACAGCCCTTTCTTCCTCCTTCGAGGCCCTGGGAGGCAGGAAGGAGGAACCAGGTGAGCTTTCCTAAAGAATGAAGAGTCCAGAAATCTGGCACAAGGCCTACAATCCGATGCCTAGAGGAAAGAAAGGCAACTGCTTTTCCTGGAACTTGCTCTAAATTTCACACCCCTATTTGCAAATGCCTGCTATCTGGTGTGTTATGTGGGGCTCAGGGTCAAGAGTGAGAAAGGGAATGCACACTTGATGTAATTTATGTATAAATGCATGAGTGCTGAAAGAAGTGAAATTCACACAGGGTTTATTTAGCTGTTGTCTTTATTCACGGAAAGTGTGTGTCATACCAACAAAACACCCACGTGCACACCTAAGTTCTTTTAAAGACTATTTTGAAACCTGGAAAAATGCGAGTTTCTAACAGTTACATCATCACATCATCGTGTGGGCTTTAAGAACTAATGTATTATTATTATTATTATTTCCATATGACACCATGAGATAAATAGTGAATATTTAAATGAAAGCACAATTCTGTCCTTTTTTATTTGGATGGCTGTGGAATGAATTTTGAAAGAAAGCCACCTCAGCCAACGTTGAAGGAAAAGATGGTTATTTTCAGATTATAGTCTTTTTCACTTTAATAAGATATTTTAGGTAGGTAGGTTGGTTTCACAAATACAGTGGTTTAGCAGTAGGAACTAGAGCTCTGCAGGCTTGCTGTCACGTATGAGGACTTATTAAAGGTTAGACTGTTTTATGTATTATTTTTAGTCTGCATTTTACAGCATTTACTGCTGACGTCTCTTTGGGGAAATTGGTACAGAAACAATTTCTATATTTAAGTCCATCAAGCCCTCGAGTATCCTGAATTAACCTACTGTACCACTCTCACGCTGGGTGCAGGAAAATAGAATTTCATTGAAACAGAGTGATCTTGCCTTTTTATGTTTCTCAACCTCATTGTCGAGTCTTGGGAAATTCTTGCTGTGCCTTTAAGTTTACTTTTAAGACATGATGGTTTCCTACATTTCATACAGTGCCATTTCTGTTCTTGTTGTTTCACTTTAATTTTAATATTATTTTATTCTCCTATTGGTGTTTTTAGATAGTGTTGTTTCTGTTCTTGTTAATAAACAGCTCCTTTCTTATTAGGAACAAACTATAATCATCACAAACTTGATAATTGTAAACAAGTCATATTTTTCTACTTTTATATAAAAATACAAATATGAATATGAAGACATTTAAAAACACAGAAAGAGTCAAGTTATTTCTTCCATATATAAGAACAGGGCCAGAAGGAGAAGTTTCTCAAAATCAAGAAACAGTCCCCTGTCTACTAGGTATGCATCCTAAGTCCTCTTCCAAATGTATAATTTCATATTTTGGACATGATTAATATTTTGTTTTCACACAAAACATATAAAAAGCTATTCATATTCTGCTGGTGATTTGTGTGCAATGGAGATTAAGTAAGAAAATATCTTTTTTTATTTGTACAGAAGTAAAAAAAAAACTACAGAATAAGTCTAGAATTAAAGCTGGTGTTCAAAACAATTTAAATGTAAAGTTAAAGCATTTCTTCTACTCCTGTATGTGTATTGTTGCATAAGGTCTAATTCTTACACAAACTGAGCTTTTTGCACAAGTCAATGCTTAACAGCTACTTTCTAGGCACTCTGGTACCCTACAATAATTTATAAATTCATCCCCCCGACACCTGTAAGTGTTCCCGAGATCTAGAGTAAATAACTTCCAGTCTTCTCCAGAAAGCTAAACGAGAAATAAAACAGAAATCTATGACAATCCACAGGAAAAAAGTATAGAAACCATCACAGCCAAACAAGTTGGCCTTACATGAAGAGATAAGCAAATTAGTATGTTCTAGAAAAATCCATGCCACTTCTTACACAAGACTCAAACCACCACTTGGACTTTGAGTTAGTTAGTAGACAGTCTGCCAGACATAATGTATTTGATAAAGCTTCTGGCTTTTTATCTTCGGACTTAGTTTGCTATATTAATTCAAGAGTCCCGGGAATATGAGAAACAATGGCAATAATTCAAAATTTTTCATTATCTGTTCTTGGATGTGTCTTCATTTGTCATAACTGTTGAACTGTAATAAGGGAGCTGCTTCTGTCTTCTCATATGAATTTGGATTTATTTTTTCTCCGTGTAGTTTCAGCCCTGGGCCTGCCTGATTTATGGGAAGGGTCTGGGCCCGTTCTGACCCAGGAATCCTCAGACTGATATGTTCAGCATATTCTGCACCTAAACTTCACTAGTCTTTAATCTTTCCAGCCTTGGGAAGCTCTATTCATCTCAACTGGTGAAAGAATGAGAGCAGATTGAAACATCACAAGTTCCTAAAAATCCAAAGGCGGGATCCTTAAAAACATGGTTTATAATGGAACAAAAATCTCACAATGAGTGAATAGAATTCACTATGTTTATTCCAGGTCTCCTTCCCTTACCCTCTTTTGTGGAAGCTTTCTCGTCTTCTACCTAAAGCCAGGGGACACACTAATTAGGACTTAAAAGGCCACTATCTTATCAGTCTTTGCTAAGCCCTGTTAGCATAATAATGTGCCAGAGCACAAGAGTTGGTCAATATTAGCAAGAGAAAGGACTGTTTGTCTTGTAGATGTTCCACTCAAAGGGATGTAAATGGTCAGGGCTCCAGGGCTCCTATCCATCAGGGGGAAAGTTTAGTGAGAAGAGCTTGGGCCCCAGTGTAAAGTTTAAAAAGACCAAGTGGGCTGAGAGGAGTAGGTGACAGGGCTTCAGGAGGTGGACTCTCTTTAGCCAATAGGAGGAGGTGTCTGAGTGGACAGGTAACAGGCAGCAAAACGACTTGTGGTCCTCTGGGATTTTGCACTAGCTATCTTCTGTCCTATTTTGCTAGGACACTCTTCTCTCTAAAACTGTCACCTCTCTCAATTCTTTGCAAAAACATGAACATGTCAGTGAGGCCTATAAGAACCTGCTATTTAAAACCCCAGATGAATGGGAAGGATGTTCATTTCTTTCTTCTATTTATTACCTCCTACCATTTGCTTTTTAATTTTTATTTATTGTCTGCCTCCCCCATGCACATGACAATAGAAGATTCCAGTCTTTTTTGTTCGCTCATGCTCACCTTTCCTAATTCTCACAAGTCAAAGAAGAAAGGCTGTGGATGGGGACAATTATTCTCTGCCCATGGATTCTACAACACAAACTATTTCACATAGTATGTGTTCATCAGCTTTCTGTTGTTGTAACAAATTCCTGAGATAAATCAAATTTTTTTAAAAAAAGAAAAGACTTATTTTGGCTCAGTTTGAAAGAGACCATGGTCCATTGACCCGGTTGCTTTTGGACCTGTGGCAGCTGGGTACATCACGGTAGGACTGTGTGGCAGAGAAGTTGCTCACTTCGTGGCCACTAGGAATCAAAGAGAGAGAGGAAGAGGCCCAGGGTCTAGCTAGGGTGCACCCGCAGTGACCTAGCTTCCTCCCACTAGGCTCCCTCCTAAAGATTCCACCATCTCCCAATAGTGTCAGAGAGGGGACCAGGGGACAGTTATTCCAAACCATGTCAACCAGTATAATCAAAGGGGTTACAAGAAGGTTATTATAACCTCAAAAAAAAGGGGGGGGAGCTACCCCAACACAGACAGTTTAGTTCCCTTTGGACCACTATCTTTGTGTCCCTTAACTAAGAATCTTCAGTGTCACCAGTTTGCCACCCATCCTACATTGCTAACAATAACTGAGGTCTCCTCTTTTTTTTTCCAGTTTGGAAGTTATTGCTAATAAGTGCCCCTTGATAAACAGAAAACTTTATTGAAAGGAGAAAGTCTTAGGGAAAAATAAAGGAAAAGGTTCGGTTTACCATAAATGATTCCCACCACATTACCAAAATAATAAGGCAGCAGAGAGGAGGAGGTGGAAAGAAGAAGAAATGAAGGATCTGCCAGTTCATCAATCAGTCACACTGGAAAAAGAGCTGCCTAACAGGCATTTTAATAATATTGTAAAGTGGGGCCGGGGTTGTGGCTCAGTGGTAGAGCACTTACCTCACACAGGTGAGGCCCTGGGTTCGATCCTCAGCACCACATAAAAATAAATGAATAAATAAAGGTATTGTGTCCAACTGCAACTAAAAGAAATGGATATTAAAAATAATAATATTGTAAACTATCAAACCTCAATTTTTTTTAATTCCAAAGAAAAAGTAAGAGATCATTTACTTGTTCATTATCATTTATCATCTGCCTCTGCCCTCCCCTGTCCATCCACAAGTGCAGAGAGGGTGTGGTTCTGTTTTGTGTACTCAGGTCCCCAATTCTCACAGGCACCAGGACAGATGTTATAGATGGTGAGCGGTCCTCTCTACCCAGGGACTCTGCACCACAAGCCACCAACCTGTGAAACCACTGTGAGACAGGGTGGAATCCCACGACCCACATCAGCACTAGAGTCCATTTAGGTCTTTACAATGTTTAGTATGTTTTCATTTTTGCATGGAGACCAGAGAAGGTTGTTTTAATTTTGCCTTTAAAAGTCGAAAGCTCTACTGATAGGAATTTCTCTCTCATTAATTCTGATTCCTAAATGTCCAGTTCTGGAGACCCTGTGTTCTCTATAGTCCCAGTGAATGTGACTGTTACTATTTGTTTTTTGAAAGATGTATTTCATTAGATGTATTATCACACATTCAAAACTTTTAGCCTGATTTTGACAACGCTTGGGTTCTTAAGGCAGACTTTGAAATTGGTAAGGAAAAAGCATCTCTCATTTCCAGTTGTTGATCATGTAAGTATTGAAGAGTGGAGTCCTAAAATCTCAGACCTCTGAACTGAGCCTCTGACCCTGCACAAACCATCTGAACTGTGGTGTTTCCCATAATTCTCTATGTACTTATAAATACAACTGAAAGACGATTCGTTTCTCCACCAGGCACAGATGAAGAAGGGGAGCAAGAACTTCTTCATTAAGCACCAGGGAAAAAAAATGATGAGTTGGAGCTCCTCTACTCTGTAGTACCTGCTTATTTATTAGTAGCTATAACATGTAAATGTAAGACTGTAGGGGCAGGCCAGGAGGGAGCAGGCAGGAACTACCAGCCCTGCTAATAAAGGTTCAGAAAGATGCACTAAACAATAATCAAGTAGTGAATGAATGAATGATTCTGTTCACATGAAACACAACATTCAAATAAAGGAAATCAAATGATAAAAAATAATTATTTGATCCAATAGCAAATATTGAATCTTTAAAGCTCAGATAAATAAAGTTTTTCTCCAAAAACTGAAGGGAAATGAAAGAAAAAGGAAAATAAAAATGAAAGTGACAGAGGAAGTAGGACTCATCTGGTTATTTAAAAGAAACATACTTATTGCAACAATATTCATAATAACTAAAAATAATAGGAGTCACGAAAGAAGATTTGTCAACCAAACTGTGGTACTTCATACAATAGAATACTACAGTTCTCTTAAAAATAACGTAAAGGAATTTTTTTACAGCACAGAATATCTTTTCAGGATATTAGTAAGTGGAAGAAAAAGTTTACAAATGAGCAAACCTTGTGTGTTAAGTTCTCTCTCTCTCTCTCTCTCTCTCTCTCTCTCTCTATCTATCTATCTATCTATCTATCTCTGTCCCTGACTTATATGGATGAATGATTTTCCAACCCATGAAGGTTGTGATAGGGCTGAGACAGATAACCAGCTGACCTTGAATCACCCTGGGTGGTCTCAAGGGGCTCAATGTCATTACATAATTTCTTAAAACACAGAGAAGAGGATCACAGAGGTGCCACAGGAGAAGGACTGGCTGCGGCTACTGGTTCTGAAGACAGGGGAAGGAGGCCAACAGCAAAGGAATGCAGCCAGCCAGGAAACCAGGAGCCTCAGTCCTACAACCACAAGGAATTGCACCCACAGCAGAAAATGAATTCTCCCCCAGAGTCACCAGAAAGGGGCTCAGCTTGCCTACAGCTGGATTTTTGGCCAGGGAAACCCTGACTTCTTTGATCCAAACTTAATGTAATGAAGCAACTAACAAGATGGGGGAAGGAGGGAGATCAATGCAGCCATTCACTTCCTTTAGGTGTGTCTGGAAGACACAGAACTGGAAGGTGACAAATGACGGATGGGTTAAGCCACTATGTTTTGATCAATTGCTGTGGTAGTGAGAGACAACTACCAGGGCTGGGAAGGATTTGAAAATGCAGATAAGACAGGGAAGTCATTTCCCAGAGAAGAGTCAAGAGTAGAAATATTCCCACTTGGAGAGACCACAGAGGAGCAAAAGTTAATATAGGGCAAGAGAAAGAGGCAACGGTGGGAAGGTTCAGATTAGAGGCAGCCAGAGGTGCAGACCTGGGTGAAAGGGAAGTCCAGCAAGATGGAGCAGGTGCACGAGAGCTCTGCTGTGCCTCGGAAGGGCAAGTAGTTGGGGAAAGTGATAGAGAAGTTTCTGAAAGATTTGAAACAGCTCTTCATGGGAATGCATAGTCTAGGAGGCCAAAAGCCAAACAGCACTGATTGGCCCAGAAGCCAGGGGATGGGATTGGTAAAAATTGATGCAATTGACACAGATTGGTAAAAATCCACAGGGAACCTGTGTACTCAAAATCTCTGGGGGAAAACGATAAGCTAGTCCTAAAGCTCACTCATCCTCAGTCTTACTGTTCCTGTTAAGCAACTGGGGATGGAATGGCTGAAACTCTCTCACCACTCCTTCAGAATGAGAGCCCCTCTGTGTTCTTCAAACTTCCTGGGCCGCACACAGGCAGTGTGTGTGTCATGGCAGAGTTGGCCTTGCGCTCGACATGGCTGAAGGAAGTGAATGACTGCATTGAGTCCCCCCCGACCTTGTTTGTTGCTTCGTTACATGGAATTTGGATCAAAGCTTACCTTTAATATAAATAAAAGCCGATCTGCTGAAATATCATGAAAAAGATCATTAAATCCCAGAAAAGGAGCCAGTCCTCCAACCTCAAGTTTTTCTGATAAACTGCCAAGAGCACTTTGTTTGGATTAGAATTAAGGATCTGCCAAGTTGGAAACTAGAAAACTCAATCTCAAAAGATTTTTTATAAATCTAATGTAAGATTTTTAGGCAGCTCTTCTCCTGTACTCACTCTAGCCAAAAGTCTTTTCTACACCAAGATTCTGTGGATTTCCAAGCCAGTTATTTCTCACAAAGCTGAAGGCCAAGAGGAAAAGGAGGCAGGCCCAAAGCAACCTTATTTCCTTGATGTGATTTTGGCGACTGTGGAGTTCTAGAATGAGGTGCCTTGTGGGGGAATAAAATTCTCCTGATGGAGTTGTTCTCAGAGTCCGTTCTGGAACAGGACAATCCGTGCATCGTATCTAGTGCACCTGGCATCAGAGTGAAGCAGGAGAGGCCGCTCCAGCCCTGCTGGGACAGCTCTGATGAGGAGCAGTGGAGATCTACACGGTGGGGACTCTGTGGTTGGAATGGGCCAGGAGTCAGGCCTTTGCCAAGTACTTTGCCAAATGCTGCAATTCTTAACAGCCATAGGAAGCAGTCACGCTATCCCCTGTGAGTAGCTAAGGAAGCCCCAAGTCCAGCAGATGGTGGCTCCCAGCCACCCAGTGTAAATGAACCTCTGTCCAGTCTTGGTGCCATTGACCTTCTGCATCTCTTCAATCCCATCCCTCCCTGTCTGAAATCACTGAGTGTAGTTATCTCCGCTTGGCTCCCAGAGGATGCTCAAGAAGTATGTAGAGAGCGGTTGAACCAACTTGCCCGATGCCCACAGCTGCCAGTACTGGGGCCAGAATCTGAGTTCAGCTCCATCCAACTGCAAAGATAACCACGTAGTCAGAGATTTTCCATTAAAATAATAGTAATACCATACTGACTGGTGACATGATGTGATGTCTGGGATACACTCCCAAATGAGATGAGACAGGGCACCAAGATTAAAGGAAATAACCCCAGGAAGTCAGGAGGTGGGCATGAGGGGCTCTGCCTCCCTCTCCTCTCTACTTCTAGGTAGGCTTGAAAGTTTCCATAATAAAACTTGAATTTAAAAAGTACAGAGAACTTCAACACCTTATTTTTAAATTTCTGTTCTCCTACTATAGTCTTTGCTATTGCCAGCCTAAGTTTCATTCTCCTTCTCATCCTATGCTTCTAAGCAATCTCTAATTCCCTCCCTGCCCCTTTTTTCCCCATTTTTCTGACTAATGTCAGAAAAATTTTATTTTTCCCTAAATACTATTATATATAAAATACTGCCATATTCT
Source organism: Ictidomys tridecemlineatus (assembly GCF_052094955.1). NCBI lineage: Eukaryota > Metazoa > Chordata > Mammalia > Rodentia > Sciuridae > Ictidomys > Ictidomys tridecemlineatus. The sequence continues at coordinate 142,715,538 of NC_135484.1, forward strand.
CATCTCTGTCCATTAACCAAAGAAGCAGGACTTTCATTCTGAAACTGCACATATGCAAATCATTAAGTCTGTGTAGCAGCTTAATACATTCAATGGTTTTAAGTAAAATTTAAAATTCATCGATGGAAAATAATTTCAACACAGGACACATCTGACTCATTGTTGTTTAAACTATTAAACATAACTTATGTCAGTATTCACTAAATGTGCTCCTAAGGTTACTGAGCAACAAATAATTATAAGAAGTAATACTGGAGGGGAGGGGAGGGGAAGAGGGGATAGGAAGGGCAGCAGAATAAAATAGACCCTAGTGTTGCTGTTTGTGTATACGTGTCTGTATAACCAATGTGATTCTGCAACCTGTACACGCAGAAAAATGAGAAATTATACCCCATTTGATTCAAATGTATGATATGTCAAGATCATTGTATTGTCATGTGCAACTAAAAAGAAAGAAAGAAAGAAAGAAAGAAAGAAAGAAAGAAAGAAAGAAAGAAAGAAAGAAAGAAAGAAAGAAAGAAAGAATGAATACTGGCCAAAAAATTAATAATAACAACAACAAATAACAGGGAAATTCAGTTTTTCTCTCATTCTTCTGATTCCACTATCTTTCTAACAGTGTCACTGAGTCAAATGTTCTAGGTTCCTAAACGTATTTCCAGACTCTGATTCTTCTTTATCACCTAAACCCAAATGTTGTTGGAACAGAACAGAGTCTAGCCCCAGGAGAGCTCCAGCTAAGCCCCACATGAGCCCAGGTGTGCCCAAGTGAGATGTTCACTCCCACCCTCTCTTGCATCTCTGACAGCTTTGGAAAAACCATCTGACCAGTGAGATACATGTGAAAGTTCATTTGTGCTCTAGGGAATTTTTTACATTTCCTTTTGAAAGCAGATAGAAGTCTATCCACCACACACACACACACACACACACACACACACACACACACACACATATACACACATACACTTCCACTCCTCTTGATGTGATGACTAGAGCTAGTGCAACCATCTTGCAACCTTAAAGATGGAATCAAAGACAGGATGAGAGAATGTAAAGAAGGAAGAGACTTGGACATCTAATGGTATCACAGTGCGTCTGAATCAGTGCCAGAAACCATCTTATTCTGGTCATCTGTATCCTTTAAACCCTGGCTTGTATTACTTGTAAGCCAAATATATTCCAAACTGATAAAATCGTTTTTGCTGAAAATCTTCAACTGCAAAAATTATTTGAAGATGAGTGGAGAGGATAAAGTAGGTAGGCTTTATGAGATCTTATGCAAGGTCAGAATTTCCCCGACTTATGGAATTTACCCAGTGGCTTCAGATAACCTAGAGATGTTTAAAAATGCATCAACTTTGATGCCCTCAAAGGATATTTCATTCAGTAAAATGCACACAATCTAAACAGTGGATGATACGAGGCATTCTATACCTTACCATAAATAAAATCACCTATTTTGAAATAAAATGCACACACAATCTTTATCGGATTCTCATCGTAAGCCTTATTGGCTTCATGACCTTCCCAAAGAACTCCAAGCTGGGCACCTCTTCTGCTCTACCATTCACCGTTCCTTTTTGGAGGTTGTGTTCTGTCTTCTCACTCTGATTCCTCTCCACTCTCACTTCCTCTCCGATTCCTAATTCCCTCCTCCAGAAACAACAGTGGGACTTGATGCCCGTTCTCTATCTGCTAGGAGACCTTCCCTCACACAACAAACGTTCACGTAGCACGTACGAGATGCTACCACGGGCAGCGTGGAGTGCTGTCCTAGAACATTACAGGTTTGTTCCTAAAAACATCTCAGTGCAACTATTCTTGCACTTCATACTGTGTTCATGCGGCAGAAACTGATGTACATGAAAAAAAAATCACAACTTTTTTAACTGTTTTAAAACCTGATATTTCAGACTTGTGACTGCAAGTGAATAATTGGCCAGTAACCTTCAGATGTTTTATTTGAGTGACAAGCCTAACCTAGAGGAAGGTATAAATGGTTCCCAGTGTTTTGAATGTCCTAATAAGAAAAAGGTATATTCAAAAATTTGGGTTCTTTCAGAGGGTATCAGCAACTTAGAAAGCCAAGTATGTGTGTGTGTGAGGGTGTGTGTGTGTGTGTGTGTCACACACACCCAAATACACAGATATGTATGTGCAAAAATTATGGAAATCTTAAAAATTAAAAGAATTTAAAAATTCTACAAATTGTAGAATCTTAAACTTGAAGCAACCATAGAGATGAAAGTCCAGTCCTATCCTTTGACAGAACAGGAAACAGGATCCCCAGGAGATTCAGTGATTTGGTTATAAAGGTAGCAAATGTGTTAGCCCCAATTATTTCCCTCAGAGAAGAGACTGGCTACAGCAGAAGCTAATTCAATTAGATAGCATAACAGGAGTCATCAAATCACGGCTTAAAAAGAACTCTGGCACCGTGTTGGAAAGACACAGTTTTCAGGAAAGAATTCAACCTGTTATTGGGAGCGGGGCATGGTGCAGTAGTTGGTGTGAACCCTGGGAAGAACAGGAGTCAATTGAGTTGGTATCAATTATTGCTGCTACAGGGAAAGCAGTTAAGGAAGTACTTGTAATTTTTTTCCTTACAATGGAATATGTTCTACTTTAAAAACTCTGCTTAGGATGGGAAAGAGAATTCTGTTGCAACAGTATGACTAAATAGTCCTGGAATCTAGGAAGCAAATCAAGATAAGAAAACAGCAAAGGATTTATGAGGAAAGTGAGTTCCAGAGTCAAGGCTGGCAGGGTGTGGAGGCTCACTCCTGTAATCCCAGTAACCCAGGAGCCTGAGGCAGGAGGATTACAAATTTGAGGCCCGCCTAGGCAATCTAAAGAGACCCTCAGCAGCAACTTAGAGAGACTCTATCTCAAAATAAAAATAAAAAGGACTGGGGGTGTAGCTCAGTAGTAAAGCAACCCTGGAGTCAATCCTCAACACCAAAGAAGAAAGAAAGAAAAGAAAAAAGTCAAAGCTAATGATGGATTCCCAATTTGTCTCCAGGGGGCATTTCTTCAAATTGTCCTCCATGTGGTCCTAATTGCTTTGCCGTGTAAGTGTGACATGTGTAATGTACCCGCCACAGAGCTTCTCAGAGTGGCACTTTTAGATCTCTAAGGGGTCTACGGATGAACCAGCGTCCCACTGTGTTCTCTGGGGAAAGAGGGCACCTCCTTTTCATCAGACTCTCCAAGAAGTCTCTGACCCTAGAAAAGTGAAGGATTCTTTTAATAAATTTGTGACTCTGCACTTACTTCGTGGGTAAGAGGAGCGCAGTCCGCGTGCCTACAGGCGGCCCATGGATGACTGGGCTTCTCACAGCTTCTTTCCCAGGGTGACCAATAATTTATGCCAATCAAGTAGAAAAGGCGAACGAATTCCACTGATTTTATTACCTTTTCCTAAGGGTAGGGCCAAAAGGTGAAAAATTAAGTTGTCAACAGGTGCAATTTTGTACTTACTTGTAAGAGAGCAAAAATATAGACAAAATGGAGCATAGAAGATGCAGATAAAAATCACTATTTTATCCAGCGCCTGCAGACTCCTCACAGTGCCGTTCCTCGGCTGGGCCACTGTTGCCTAGGGTGATGTGGGGAAACTTGTGGGAACCATGATTAATGGTTCTCACTTATCTCCTATTAAAATGCCTGGCGGCCTTTGACTATAGGTGCCCGAGCATTTTAAATTTATTAATTTATTTTTATTAGAATCAGTGTATCCTGACATTAAATTGCTTTAGCACTTTGCAAAAAAAATAAAAAAAAATCTGTAAAACTAATTTATGAACTAAGTTTTTCTGGCTATGCATGGCCTGGACATTTTCTTATAAAAGATTCAACTTTGTTTTTAAATCAGAGCTTCTGTTTTTCCACATACCTAAAGGAATCCTTTCTCAACTGGCAAATTCCTTCTTCCTCCCTCACTTACAATACCTCTAGATGGGTGTGGTATTACTCAGCATTCTGCCATCTGCAGTTCACAGAGAAAGACTGTATTTGACTTTAGGATGAAAAGAGTGTCTTTCATACTTCTGTTTAACCTTTGAAAGGGCAATTGCAAAAATACAATGAATAGCGAATAAAATTGAGAAATCCAGCCAACATCTCTGGAGCTCCTACAAGGTACCAAGAACTGGGAACAGCAGTAATAAATCGTGAGAAGAGCAGCTTTTTGTCACGGGTCCTCCAAGCCAAACTGGGCAATGTGTTCATTTTTTTTTTTCTTAAAGAGAGATAATTTTTTTAATATTTATTTTTTAGTTTCCAGTGTACACAACATCTTTATTTTATTTTTATGTATTGCTGAGGATCAAACCCAGCGCCCCATGCATGCCAGGAGAGCGAGCTACTGCTTGAGCCACATCCCCAGCCCTGGGCAATGTGTTCTCAGCATCAACCTTATGTTTTAATCCTCGCCGTGATCCTATGAGGTAGGAACTATTGTTAAGCCTCATTTTACAGATGGGAAAATGCAGGAAGAAAGGGTGAAATCTATTGTCCTACACGTTGCAGTGAGAAATTAATAAAGCTGGGGCTCAAGTTCAAGTGACCCTAGGTAAAGCCTGTGTGTTTAAACACCATTACTGTCTTCCTCTGGGAATAGCATAAAAATCTAGACAATGGAGCTAACACACACACACACACACACACACACACACACACACTTTTAAACTTTCTTAAGTTTTCTCACTTTGGGGGGAAACCTAATATCTAAACCATAACAATAGTTCTTTTCTGTTTTCAAGAGAGTAACCCAGTATTATGGAGAGAACTTTATCACCACTTCATGTTTCATAGTTTTAAAAAGTAATATAGTATAGGAAGAAAGCAAACTATAAGCTCTAGCATTTTTTTCTCTACATAGTATACATCATATGACTTTCAAATCCATATTTATTAAATAATGTTTCAAAGTAATATCTGGAATCTTGATAACCATTCATATAAATTCTGGTAGGCTCTTTTTTAATAGTTAGAAGGCATAAGGTTTAGGTAATACATCTTCTACTGCCAAATTTTCATTGAGGGCAGAAAAGAGGTAAGAATACAAAAATTCATAGAGGAGACTTTCAAGAAAGAAGCAACTTCATTCTAAAACAAGTCTGTTTGTCTGTCTGTGTTTTGCTCCCTTATCCCCAGCCACTCTAGTAGATTTTTCACCCAAGATGTGTATGGAGGTGGCAGAGAAGGTGAGCACAGGACACACATGCATCTCCGTGTCGTCGAGCAAGGCGGCCAACAGTGGCCTGTGTGCCACTCACCACTCCTGAGCGTTGGCCACACGCCACGGGGAAGTGCCAGGACATTTCACCAATAGAAGGTGCTTGCCAGGTTGTCCGGCTGATAAGAGAAGAGTACACACCATCTCTTTCAACAGGAAACTTGTTGTGACAAGGTTTTTGGCCCATGTTCACTAAACAATGGGGCTTAAAGATCCAAAAGAAATGTTTGCATGCATTTCCATTTCTCTGAGATTTTCTGAATGCATCTTCCAAGGCTGGTGCACCCCGTGTGCTGACAGGAACCAACTGATTACCCCAGGAGCATGGGATAAATGAAGAGGCAGAAGAGGAGGCTACATAATAGTGGGATTCCAGCCCCAGGCTGTGGGCTCGCAGACAATTTCCTTATTGCCACAATCTAAGAAGTCACATTCTACAGAAGTTTCTGTGCCCTAAAGCTTTGTGTCCATGGGGTCTTTGACCTAAATTCTAATATCCCTTAAGGAATTGTAGAATATAGTTCTGAAAGATTGTTTACCCAGGAAATTGAATATGAGAGATAATTACAAAATGGTTTATAAAAGACTTTTGTTGGTGATAATTCAATATGTTGATCATGATTCCATCATAACTTTAAAAGCATTTGCTATAAATGTGAGGCAGTGGGTGAAGTGACCAATCAGCTGTAAATTCTGGTTGGTGGAGTCACTCACACCAGCCCAGAGTAGATCACCATGGGACCCATGGGAGGGTTCATCTGACAAAGATCTCGTTTATTTCGAGGAACAAAGACTATTATTTCTGAGATTATATTCAACAAAAGCAGGCTAAAGAGACATTTGGGAAGGAAAGGTAGAGGGAGAATAGCAAGGTCACGCTCATGGACATCTTCACAAACCTACATCATTTTCAGTACATATCATTCGTGATTTTTTGCAACTCAAACTGTCTCTGGAGGGGGAAAAAAAAGAAAAGACAAGAATGTTTTGGCTTCCATAACTGAAAAGACCTGGAAAACTTCAGGCAGGACTGGATTTAGTTGCTGCTATGATATTACCAGGATCCTGATTCCATTACTCCCAGCTCTCCCGTCCCTTTTGGGCTCTGTTCTCGGGGTGGCTGTCTCCTTTTGGGGTGGTCAAGACAGCTTCCAGCCAACCTCCTACCTATCACCCAGGAGGAAGAGGTTGTCTTGCCAGGGCTGCAAGAAAGTAGGGGCTGGATCTCATTGGCTCGTTTTTGGGTCATGTGACCAACCCAGAGCCAATGGCTCTGGCTTTGTCATACCATGTTTTCACTGGCTGGGTCTGAATCACACAGTATCCCTACAACGGGATTAATCTCACTTCCACCTGAAGGATTAACTATGGCTGCCATCATATCACCCTTAAAGAAAAGAAGGGCAGAAGGACTCCCTGTCCCTGGAACACTCCTTTAGTTCCCAGGAACCTCGCCAAGCCCGGGGAACGAGGAGAGCAGGGCCAGGAATGCCCACGTAACTTAGATCCCTGACTTTCTACATGGCTGCTGGGCACCAGGGCCAGTTGGAGTTATCTGTGAAGTGTTGCTTCTTGCATGGAAACCAGGACACTTGCTCCTCAGCACACTGGTCCTACCAGCAAACTGAGCAAGATCAAGAAGCTAATGCTGGGGATGACCCTGCTTTTGAACCTAACATGGAAAACAGCAGCCACTCATGTAGGGCTGAAGGCACCGTGAAGGGACCCATGTCACTTGTCCGGCTGGCCAGCACTGGAAAAACCACCGTGAGCAACCCAGGTGCTATCTGTTTTGCTTGTCACCGGACCTTCCCTGTAAGCACTTCTCAGTAAGCCTCTGCCTCGTGTGCACTTCTCTGGATATTTCCAGTCCCACTGCTATGGCACAGCAGGGCTGTGAACCTGACAGCTGCCATAACAAAGTATCCCAAACCAAGATGGCTTAAAAAACAAAAATGCACTTTCTCCCAGTTCTGGAATCTACTGGTCTGAAATGGAAGTGACATTAGGGTTGTTTTTATTTATTTATTTATTTATTTTTCCTGAGGGCTCAGTCCTGGGCTGGTACATGATAGAGGTCTTGGGTCCTCACATCATCTTCACTATGTGTGTGTGTCCTAATCTCCTCTTCTTATAAGGACACCAGTCATTTGGGGGCCCACCCCATGGTCTCCCTGTAACACCATCACCTCTTTCAAAGCTCCATCTCCACCTACATTACATTCTGAGATTCTAAGGGTTAGGACTTCAACATGTGAACTTTGGAAGGGGAGCATAATTCTGACTTTTAAGTTTATTTATTTTTTTTAAATATTAGGATGCTGTTAGCAGAACACTTGAAGTTAATGTCACACAGGCAAAGCCAATAAGATCTGCCATACCATGTTCAGTTTCTGCAGATGCTGTGCCTTCAAATTCTTCAGTGAGTTTGGGGCTATCCTGCCTGAGGTGATACTTCTAGTCCCTCAAGAATGCCTGGATGTGGAAAGGTAGCACCTTTTGTTGACAGTGCTGTAAAGGAATTTTAATGCTTCCAAACTATATTCCTTAAGTGTGTCCCACTAAACGTTAGCTTCAACTGAGATCTAAATAGATAAAAAAAGGATTATGTGGTGAAAGAAATGTTCATGTTTTGTTTTGTTTGGAAATGCTCAAATTAGACAAGTTTCTAGACCACAGGACTTTCCAAAGCCTTTTAATATGTTAATAATTTTTGTGGCTCCCCAAGAATGAGCGTGTAATCTGAGGTATGTGCCATTCTTTTAAGCACACATGAGGGAAGGCTTCACTATAAAATCTCCATCCATATAGAAGGGGACATAAAACTGAGTTTTGATGGGGTTGGTGGAGGCAGGGGGGAAAATTACTAAACATGGCGACTGGTGAAAACTAGCTTCTGCCAATTCTGGAGAGCTCTGGTCACATCTGGTGCTGAAGGTTTGAGTCTCTCCAAACTTCCTATGTTGAAACCCTAACCTTAACGTGATGGTATTTGAAGGCGGGGCTGTGGGAAGGGATTAGGTCATGCAGAAACTCTCCTGGATGGGATCGGTGTCCTTCTAAAGGAATTCCTGAGAGCTGTCTCACCCCTTGTCCCATGTGAGGACATAGCAAGAAAGTGCCATCTGTGAACCAGAAAGCAAACCCTCACCAGAGCCCACCAGCAACTTGATCTTGATTTGCCAGCCTCCAGAACTATGAGCAAAAAAAAGAAAAAAAAAATTCTGATCAGTACAAATCACCCAGTCTATGGTATTCCCTTATGTAGCCCAAATGGATGAATGGATGACATACTAACCAGCTCAACTTGAACCTGAAAGAATAAGGCCAACTGAGGCTGGACATAGAGGAGAATTAAGAGAAGAAATCAGGATAGAAGGGGAATAAAGGAGAAGTCACAGTCCAAAACACCAAATTGAAGCATTTCAGTAAAATCTAACATCAATCAGAATGACTCAGTCTATGGGAGATGGATCTGATTATTTGGATACTGGGAAGCCGACAATGAGATGTCCTCAACATCCCTTGAGTGTCTGGATCATGCACCAGGAAGACCCATCTCACCTGATAAGATAAATATTAGAATCTGGGACCGTCCAGAGAGAAACAACCCACTCAACTTTGGCAAAGGCTGCAAATCCAGGATGTTGAACGCAGCTGTCCCGAGCAGCAAGGTACACACCAAGTGAACTGACTCCCACATGAAGTCAGAATCAAACTTAGCATATTACAACGTTTACTTTCTACTTGTAAACGTGGAGAGGGCATCCTTTCACATATAATTCTCCTGCCATTTGACCTTTGAAATAAAGTGGAGCTCACCGTGTCAAGGAGGCTAAGCATCTTTCTGACACATGGCAATTACCCTTAAAAGTCTACCTCCCAACGGATCCCCTGGAAAACACGACAGCTCGGATTCTGGCAGTGTTCATAAATCACCAGCTTCGGCCCCCTCAGAAGTTTAGGAAGTTAGCAAGGACACTTGACAGAATTACTGCTTTTATGAACGCCAGGGACTTGGATTATTTATTTAAGATGGCGAGGATCTGAAAACACACACTCCAATCGAGCCTTCACCTAAGTCACAGGGAATGGTGCAAGAGCCCCTCTCGGGAGCAAATGCTGGTTATTTGTTGCTGTTGGGAAGAAGTTCTCCAAGGGCTACGAGAAGCTGGTCAAACTCTAGGAAGAATAAAGAGGATTAAAAGTATCTTTTTTCCTTCCAAACACTACAAATGCTAAACACATGTTTTGCAGTTCAATGGTTTTAAAATATTTTCCAACATGACCTTTATAAATATTTGCATGTCCCTCCCACTCTAAGCAGCCCATGACCGTTGGATGAAGGCCCCTCAGGAGATCTCATGAGGAAGTGCTCCCAGCCTCCGAACGGTGCCCTGGGAGTAAGTCAGCCCCTGCGAGGAGGTGCTCTTCTAGGTCACGAGCCTTCCCATTAGACTCTCATTACCAGGACACCAAATTGTTCACCACGACTCAAAAGAAAATAAAGCTTCCCAAAGTTGGGGGGCCAGATGGAACCTCAGAACAGGAAAGGGCTTCAAGAACCTTCTCGTCCCAAACCCTCCCTAACAGATGAGGGAAATGAAGGGCTGAGAACTTGCAGGGAGGGACCCTGGTTGGTGGAGCACACCTCCATCTCTAACCAGTTGAGCTGATGCGGAACATGACTTTCAAGACATCACATCTGGCTGCTTTTCCTTTTTCCCTCTTCCTTCCTGCACCTGCCACCATGTTCTGTTTCTCCATCAGACCCTGAAGTGAGGTCCTCTGCCGTGTTCCCTTCCGTGTAAGTCAGATGCTCAACACTGTGAACAGAGGGAGGATTTATTTGGGGCTCATGGTTTCGAGGTTCCAATCCATAGTCGGCTGGCTCCATTGCTTTGGGCCCGAGGTGAGACAGATCATCATGGCAGGAGGGTGTGGTGGAGGAGAGCTGTTCAGAGTCTGGCCTCTGGCAAGAAGACAGGGAGAAGAAGGAAGGGGCCGGGGACAAGATATAGTCTCCAGCGGCATCCCTGTATCCCCGTGTCCTGCCTCCTCCTACCATGCCCCATCTGCCTACAGCTTCCACTGCCGTCCAGTGTTCCTTTCAGCTATCAATGGATTCATGCACTGATGAGGTCAAATCCCTCATGACCCAATTCCTTCCCAAATGCTGCAGCACTAGACATTGCTGCACTGGGGACCAAGACTTCAACAGGTGAGCCTTGGAGGGGAACTTCGTATCCAAACCCTCACACCATCTGTCTTCCATCCCAACCCTATCCCAGGGAGCCCAACAACCGCCACTCCCCCAGCCCAGAGCACGCCTTCCAACTGCGCTTTCCCTCTGCAATGCGTTCATCCTGGAAGCCTCCCAGACTTAGACTCAGCCTTTCAGGCCCAGCTAGAGGGGAGCCTGATTCTCCCTGCAGAGTTCGCCGTGTTCTGCCTTGTGGTGCCATGGTCATTGCCCATGTACATTGTAGTAAAGCACTTACAGCACAGAATTCTAATTATTCCTTTACTTATGTGTCTCCTTGACTACACCATGTCCCCCGCACAATGCCTGGCACCTAGCACGTCCTCCATGCAATCTTCTCTGCTCCAGTTTCCACTTCCACTTTACCCCAAACCTATGTTTCCTGGCTCACTTCTCCCTGTGTATTTCAACTCTCTGCTGAATTCTGACACTTCAAACCCAACACTTCCTAATGTGAAGCCGCTGTTTCCCTTGGCTCTGCCTCACACTCTGAAGTCCACTCCTGAACCTCCCCTGCCCATTGCCACGAATGCTATTATGATCCTATGAGTCTCCCCGATTAAAGACTCAAGGTTTTCCTGGCATCCTCCTGTCCATCTGCCTCTGAGCAGTTGCCAAACCTTGTTTGTTCTACCGTCTTGGTCATATCTTCAACACCAGCATCCCTCTTCCTATATCTGGATCAAAGCTGAACAGTCTAGGCATTTTCAGGAACTTCTACACTGTTCTCTCGGTCCCTGTTCTCCTTCTTGCTACCCAAAATATTGCTGCGAGAGTCCTGATCCCCAAAGAGCAGTTTGGTGATATCACGGCTTTGCTCCCAAACCTTCAAGGATCCTTTTTTGTCTACAGATCAAACTCTCAGCATTTTATTCAAAATTCTATACAATTCAACCTCCACTGCATTTCCATTTTTATCTCTGACTATTCGTTCTAACTCCAACTACAGCATCGCTGCATTTTCCTACTGCATTTCCTCCTGACGTTTCCTGCCTATGGGCCCTTCTCATTAATTATCAGCTGGACTTTGGCTCCATAAGTCACATTTTCATGAACTCTAAGCAAAAAGTAATTGATCCCAAATCCTACAGAATGCCTGGTTTATAACTTTATGTTAATATGATCCCATTTTCTCCCACAATTTGAGAAAAGGAGAAGAGGGAAAGACTTAACAAAATCAGGACAGAAATCCCTGCATCTCTCACAGTGCCCACTCTAGAACTGGGTACACAGCAGGCATTCCGTTCATTTTGATTTATTCATTCACCTATAATGGAGATCTGTTAAAATTATAGGAGAATGGGAGGCCCAAAGTACAATCAGATTATGTTTGAAGCACAATAAAATTTAAATTTTTTTTTCAATGTAAACCCTTATGTCCATCACCCATAGAGCAGCTGTGTTAATTGTGTTTTCATCATTAGCATAATCATCATTGCCTCGTGTTCAGTCAGTTTTTCATAACTGTGACAAAAAAAAAACCTGAGATAAATAACTTTAAAAGAAGAAAAGTTTATTTTAGCTCATGGTTTCAAAGATTTTGGTTCATGGTCTCTTGGCCCTGTTGCTTTGGACCTGTGATAGCACAGTGTGTTATGGTAGGAGCACAGGACAAAGGAGGTCTGTTCACCTCAATGCCTCCAGGAAGCAAAAAAAAAAAAAGAGAGTGAGAGAGAGAAGAGCAAACAAGGTCCCAATATGCTTTTCGAGAGCACATACCCAATGAACTAACTTTCCTCCACTAGTCCCCATTTCCTAAGTGTTCCACCACCTCCCAATAGTGCCACAGGCTGGTGACTATGCTTTTAATACACAGGCCTTTGGGGGACACTTATCCAAACTACAACACACTGACTCACACTCATAGGGAATTTACTCTAGCCAGACTATGCTATGTTCAGTACTTTTCCTGGAATATTCATCTTGATCTTCAAATCTAGAATTGTAATAGAGAACCTGACTCCTATTTTTAATGTGTGATGGCTGACGGTTTTCAAGACACACCCCATCCTTTTCTCCCTCTACCCTACATTTGGGAAAACTCATAAGAAATGCTGAGTACTTCCTCCTTTAGAACCCGTGAGAGATTCAAATCAAAAAAGTCCCTGTCCACATCCAGGAATTCTTACCCCAGCCCCACTTCCTAACCACAACAGAAACCCCATATAGAGCCCTGTTCCCCGAAGCCATTCCAGCCCTACCTGGGAGCCTACCCAGCCCTCTCCAGAAAACCTCATTATGTAAGTAATAAATCTTTTCGTGCCCTCCTCTTGTTTGAGTCACATCCCAATCAAATTTTGGGTGAGGATCCATCCTGACTCTGACATGTGGCCAAAAGAAAGAAGGATGCGATGTAACGTATGGGGAAACCAAGGCTCATAGCTTCCCCCACCGTTACCAGGGCAGTAAGCAGGAAGCTCAGTGCTAGATCCGTGCACTAACGCCCATGCTTGATTGATTTTCTCCTGCTCGGGACCCCCAGCTGGTCTCGTCACCTCTCCTTCCCTCTCCCTGAAATCCTTTTTCCAAATGAAAAACGGGTCATTTTCCTCATTCCCCTGGCTGCTCACGGCTCTATGGAAGAGGATACTGGCCCAGCCGACATTTATAGACTGAATGCAAACAATAACTCCTCTGTTAAGGTCTTCAAGACCCCCAACGAGTCTCTCCTGTGTTCATTATCTTCATGGGGTCTTTTTCCATACACTATTATAATAATTATATGCTATAAAGCAATTATTTATTCACATATCCATCTCCCTAACTAAATTCTGTGTTTCTACCACAGTGCCTAACATGGGAGGTGAGGGGAGTCTAAGGAATAACAGAAGGGAACAGAACAGTGACCTAGGAGCCCGCTGAAATCGAGTTTTGTTCCAATCATCTCAGGAGTAACAACACTCTCAGAAGAACATTCTATTGCATTTGCCCAATGTGCTCACAAACAAATACATTATACATTTCTTTTCAATTTAAGTGACTTATTTTCTTCCAAGACTATTTGGATTATCATGTTGTACACTTGAATTTTGAAATCATAATGACTTTCAACTACTCTCTTTGCCTCTAATTCTTCCTGGCAATCTGAGTTAGAAATTTTCACATGAAGGAAATCATTGCCTCTAGTCAATTATCTGTTACCCATTTGAAAACAGAGAAAGATAGTTAAATGTTGCCTTCTATCCATGTCTTCAGTTAAGTCAGTAGATTCTGCCTCCCCATCAGACTACCGAATAGGGTGGTTTCCTGTGTAAGTGTAACCACAAGAAATTCAGACTCCTTATTGTGAATCCCATAGGCTAACAGGTTCACCCAAAGGTGAAAAGATGTTCCTTTCCTGAATAGAGTGTTTGTATTCATTCAGTTCTGCTACTCTATAGAGCAGTAGATGAAGAATAAATGTAGAGGTTGTGGAGGATCAAAGCCTTCTTTCTTAGATATGGAAGAAGACAATTCAGGAATTTCCAATCAGGAGATGCAAACCTTCTTATTCCCTTGGAAGACTTAGGTCATTAAAGAGAATATTAGGCACCAGTTATTGGTCCCAGAGGAACACTCTAAACATCTCATCAATTTCTGCTAAGGTTCCTAGATGTGGCAAGAGTTCTGGTACAAACTCACGTGCTAGAGAATAAGTCCAGTGAGACAGAACACAGCCATGGGTCTTACAAAGTAGCTGTATTTCTCCAGGCAGTGTGAATCAACAGAAATCTAGGAATCCTCAAGACTCAGAAGAGCTGCCTGGAGCAGATGCTGCCTACTCTGGGCATGCACCACTTTGTGTCACAGCTGAGGGGCCCTGAAAGCTTTCCACTTTGGGTTTTATACCCCAGGGGACTGGGATCACTGAGCTACAGTGTTGCAGGACGTCCCTGTCTAGGAAGGGAGCAGACAAAGCCCAAGCTATTCCTTATCGTGGAGCGCTATATTCTCAGCATGTCCTACTGTTCTTCTAAGAACTATGTGCAGGAGGGGAAAGATCTGGGTCAGCCACGGCCATCCAGGGACCTGTACTTCTGCACACCAGATTAATTTCTTATCAATTACTCTCAGTGTGTCATTTTTTTCTAGGAGAAAGAGAGTAAGACACAATCCATGATGTCCTCTTCCCCAGTCCTTCCCTGGGAAGGTCCCTTCATCAACCTCATCCCACTTGACTAAAAGCTTTAATATGTGAGAAACGTCACATATAAAATCAACCTCTTCCCCCAAGAGCCTTGAATTAGCCCTCTGAGAAGTACTATGACTGTTTCTCTGAAATTACTAAATTCATATTATTGACTAAACTGATGGGACAATTCAGTCAAATAACCAGTTAAGTTCATCTAATAACGGACTTTAACTCCCTCATCTAAAGTTGCTGATTATTTTTCCATTTTATGCTCAAAAACTGTGCCACTCGATGCCCAAAATAACAGTTTTATTCCATAACAACTAAGAATCTATAAAATTGAGGATTCGTTTATAATAAATGTCTCAGCTTGTAAGTAATAAACTATTACGAGACGTCAGTATCTTTCTTAAAACCATGAAGTTATTCTTTGGCAAAACTGGCATAATTAGTTCCCTATTTTATCATCTGTGCAGGTATTTTAACTTGAAGAGAAGCTCTTTACATGGATTTCACTGTTCATCTAAAACACTGTTTTGAGCTACGACTCATAAACTGATTTGAATGAGAATGTTATTGATGCTGCCCTCAAAGGACTTCCAGTTAAACAGTCTAGTCACTGGTCCTATTTAGCTGGACTATTAGGAGGAAGATTATTAGGAGGCAGTTCCTGGCCATTTGAAGATAAAGTCAGAAAGCATGAATCAAAAACCTATAAATGTAGAACAACTCAAGTAGGAAATAGGAGGATGCTAAACTCCATTGGCTAAGTTGGCCACGAAGGACCACATTTTTTAGAAGTATTGTTGTGGGTGTAAATTTCATGCTTTTCAAAGGCTCCAGGGCCAGCCAGCATGAAAGTTATCTATTTGTGCAGGTATTACTTGATAACGCACGGCAAATCTAGGTTTGGGAATGTGTAGAAATAATCCGAGAGAGAGACAGAGAGAGAAAAATGGAGCTGATGTTAACTACTTCCTTCATATGCCATCTACTTTGTTTGCATTTCTAATTGGCAAACTGAAAACGTACCACAGTCCAACCACATCTACAAAGATCTGCCTGAGGATCTGGTGTGTCGGAGAAACAAAATTATCGTAGAAAAAAAAATTCAGAAAATTTCTAATCTGACAGGCAAATCAGGAGTGTAAGGGTCATTTGCTTCTTCTTATGGTGACCAAAACAAACCGAAAGAAAGAAAGTGATTTCTAGAACGAGAACTTTAAGATTTGGATCAATTCCTCTGATTAAATAGTCTGCATATCCATAGTGTGCATATGTATCGTTATGCCTTTCTGTTGATTTTAAATCTAAAAGGCAATCTGCCCCAGAACATGTCAGACTAAAAATCATTCGAAGGACAACTAAGGCATTTATCTTAAAAAACCAAGATGTATCTGTATCCCTGGTGGCAAAATGAGGTAGAAATCTGACCTTTCAAAAAGTGCAAAATAATTCTTATGCTGGGAGAAACAAAATCTTTAACCACATTTTCTAAAAGTTACTGTAAGATATATGCACAACTTTCACAATAAATCATTCAATACAGGCCTTATATAGGCCTTAGGACTATATAACTCCAGGTCCCATAGAGATATGGAAATAATTTCCACATTTGCCTATTTGCTCCCTTTGAAAATAGGATGTGGGCAATTACTTTCTAAAATGTGTTAGAATTTCTACTGAGAGATCAAACAATTTTTCAAGGCAATATGTCATTGATAAGTGTTTTTGCTTTAGAAATATTATGAGAAAACCCACGTTATCTTGGCCTCATCTGTGGATGAGTGGAGAATACGGCCTTTGCCTCTCCTCTCGGCACAGCCCACATTCCAATCCCAATGAGAGACTTGTGCCGAGCTGAATCCTCTACTTCAGCCTATAATGGTGGAGGGTGTCCGTCAGCACCCCTCAGGTAACTGTGTCTGTTCTGAGTCCTCCCAGATAATTCAGATCCCAGGACTGCAGGATTTAGTAGATTTCCCATCAAGAAAAGAAGAATTTTCAGTCATGCCTGGATCTTACAGAGTCATCCCCTGCCTTCCATCACAACTAGGAAGATGGCCAACTTCTAATACCCCAAGCAGCCTTGGGAAACAGGAATTGCCGCCCAACACAGGTATCAAAAACTAAAACACACCATGAGAATTGTTGAGTCTGGTCTTCCAAAAGATGCGTGGATTCCATAAACAACATTGTCACCCCGGTGCTCTGGAGTCTTTTCCAACAGTGATTGCCTCAAAATTCTTTTTAATGTTTAAAAGAAGACAATATTTTCCATGTACAATACACTGAAGAAACACTTCTCAAAGCATCATCTATGAGCCATGGCTTGGGGGCGGGGTGGGGGGTGTTCTGAGATCCTGGAGTTCAAAACTATTTGCATAATAAATTGCAGATTTCTTTTTTTTTTTTTTTTTTTGCCTTTTTCTCTGTGTTGGCATTTCCACGGATGGTACAGAAATAACGGATGAAACTCCTGCCACCTGAGCACTGATCAAGGAATACCGAACCCAATCAACCTCCCTTGTGTTCTTCACTGCCAGCCACTCCCAGGGGGGCCGGTTTTACTAAGGATGGCTCACTAGAAAGGAGCTTACTAAGCCTGGACACTTGCGTGCATTTAAAAAAAAAAATATTGTTTGACAAAATGGGAGTCACACATCAAGTTCTTTCCCTGTGTATCCTAAAACAATGCTTGCCTTGTGTGACCACTGGAGGCACAAGGTGAATTAGTCACTGTCTTCCATCGTTACCTAGAAGAATGACCGACTCTGTTACTCAGATTTGGTTATTTGACAGACGTTTTCCTAAAAGTCAATGAAAGGAGTCTGTCAGTTCAAGGTCAACAACCAGCAATACTGGTTGAGAAAAGCAGGGGCTAATCACTAAGGAGATTGTACTTCAGAGCAAACGTCTCTATGACTGAAGACCATGAATTCTAATAGCAAAATTTGCCACCAGAAGCATCTATATACCAAATATAGATGTGCCCAAGGCATGTGGATATCCAAACCATACAGGTCTTTTACATTCTGCTTTGCTGATGGAAAGACATTTCAATTCTACCCCAGGTGACATGAGCTAGGAGTCCCCAATTTTCTGTATCCATTGAAAAGCCCATTCAGTGTTGCCAAGAGTATATCCTATACTGCTCCAAAGAACCTTCCATATTCCCAACCAGAGAAACCCTGACAGTGTGGTCAGAGGAAGGTTAAGAGGAAAGAGATTTCCTTAATCGAAAAAAAAAAAAAAAAAACACTGCAAGCAACAAGAAATATAGCAAACACGTTTTGTTGTTTGGGGTGGGGGGTTATGTGTTTATTTAGTTTTATTTTATTTTAATGTACTGGCCACTAAAGAAATGGGAAATTAGATAAAGGAGAGAGAAGTTAGGAGATCATCATGAACAGGGACCGCCCAGTAACCAATTGGATATGCTAGTCAGCTTTGCATCACTGTAACAAAACACCTGAGATGATCAACTTATAAGGAAGAAAGGTTTATTTTGGCTCATGATTTCAGAAGTTTCAACTGTATTCAGATGGCCCATTGCTTTTGGGCTAGTTTGCAGCAGCCCATTGTGGTGGAAGCAGGTAGCAGAGGAGGCCTGTTCATCTCATAACAGCCAAAAGCAAAGAATCTGAGGGGAAGGGCCAGAGTTCCAATATCCCCTTCATGGGCTCACCCCCGAGACCTCGCTTCTTCTCACTAGGCCCCATTTTCCAGAGGTTACAGCACTAACCAGCTGGGATCCAAGACTTCAATACATGAGGGCTTTGGGGGACAGTCAGATGCAAACAATAGCATGGGGCCATTTAAGATAACTTAGTAAAAACCTAATGGTCTAGGTCACCAGAGTCCTTAGAACAGAAGCCAGAGCCACATTTATAAGTTAAAAATTCTTAGTAGCCACTTTATTTTTTTTAAATGAAGTGATATAAATAAAATTAATTTCAATAATACATAATATTCAATCCAATATATCCAAAATATCATTTCAACATGTAAAATATATAAAATGTGAATTCGGTATTTTACGTTATATTTTATACTATGTGTGAATTTGCTTGAGCTGCCAAAATAAAATACCAAAGACGAGGTGACTTACTCCACTGAAATTTATTTTCTCACAATTCTGGAGCTGGAAGTTGAAGATCAAGGTGGTGGCATGGCCAGATCCCCACGAGGGCTCCCTTCCTGGGTGGCAGAGAGCCGCCTTCTCCATGTGTCGCCTCATAAGACACTAACCCTATGAGGATCCCAACCCATGTCCTCGTTTGATCTTAGATTCTCACTCTAAATACTGTCCCACTGTGGGTTAGGGCTTCAACACATGAATGTTGGGGGGACCCAAATTGATCTACTAAGTCTTTGAAATCTGGGGTGTATTTCACATTTGCAGCACCTGTCAATCAGACTAACCACCTTTCAGAAGTTCAGTGGCCACGGTGGATACAGGCTACTGGGTTGGACAGTACAGAGCTCCACCAATGGTTATTGGCTATAGAAGTCAGAGCAACTCAGAAACTGAGCGCTGGAGAGCTAGAGCCTGGGGCCTGATCTGTAGGTAGAAGGCAGTGTGGCCCGTGGCCAGGTCACAGTCAGGAACCAAGCTTCACCTGGGAGCAAGGGGACACATTGCTTAGAGAAAATAACTCATTGTGAGAACTCAACTCCCAGTGCCCAAAGTTGGTGATAAAATGGAAGGCTCCCTAGTCTTCGTGGCCAAAGCGAACATCTTTACCCAGTTAGGGAAACAGGAGCAAGTTCCTGGAGGCGCTCCCTTACAAAGGTGTATTCAGGTCCCCAACCTTGCAGGTCTACCCACTGTGAGCTCCCTGGAGGACTCCAGACACCATGCACTTGGGAGCGGGTGGCTGGCAGGGCCCTCTGGCGACTTGCCTCTGTGGGGCAATCGGTATGTGGGGTTCCTCATCAGCAAAGGTAAACAACGGAGCAGCAGCCCAGCTCCGGCCATGTTGGAGGCTGTTTCCCCAAACTCCCAGCAAACTCCAAACAAAGATGCTGAAATAAGGTAACAATTACTGAAGGAAAAAACAACAACCTTGATTCACACAAGGTAACAACAAACAATGAAACAATAAATACAAAACCCCCACAGGTAAAAAAAAAAAAAAAAAATAGTGCCCTTTTTAAATTATAAAACCACACCTGCGGGAAGAATGTGGGCTGTATATATGACCAATCAAAGACTTAGAAAAATCAAGAAAAGAATTAAGAATATTAAGAATATTTGTTAAGAATATTGTGAAGGCTCGTGGAGCAGCTGGTACAGTCTGGAGACGGCTCTGCATCTGCTTGGTTATTTTTCATGGTACCTGTGACTTTTATGGGTGCTCTTTTGTCACCGTGTTGGTGACTCTCGGGACTCAGCCGTCTTTGCTGGCCTGCACCAAAGCTGTGAGCGAGCCTCGGGCAGCTCCAGTCTCCTTCCCGCCACTCTGGCCTCCCTCTCATGCTTTCTTTTATCCTTAGCATTATTTTTTAGAGCATTAAAATTATACATAGTAGTTGGATTCATTTTGACAAAAAACATACAGGCAAGGAATTTGGTTTCAAACCCCATTCCCCATGGCCTTTCCTTCCCCTCCTCCCGCCCCCTAATATTTCTCAACTACTCTACTGATTTTCCTTTCACTATTTATTTATTTATTGGTACCTATGATTAAACCCAGAGGCACTTGACCACTGAGCCACGCATGTCCCTAGCCCTTTTTATTTTATTTTTTTTATTTTTGAGACAAGTCTCTCTAAGTTGCTTAGGGCCTCACTAAACTCCTGAGACTGGCCTCGAACCTGTGATCCTCCCGCCTCAGTTTCGCAAGTGGCTGCAATTACAGATGTGCACAACTACACCTGGCCAACTTAGTTTTGATTGGTACTTTCCACCTATACACAAATTGTCCCTAAAATATATTCTGTTCCTATCACGTTGTGTGTTCAGTTGCAGATTTTGAATCCACTTGGTTTCCTCCAGGCTTCAGTCAGTCCCCTCCCAAAACCCTCAAGCTGCTCTTATCCTGAGACCAGGGAAATCAAAGCCCCGATCCCTAAGCAACCTGGCAGTCAAGATCCCCGGGGGCCAGCGATCTGTTCAGAGCTGCAGCCTCTGTTAAGAGCTTCTCCATCCAGCAGCGAAAGTCACTGAGACTCTGTTTCCTGTATTTCAAGCTTTGGACATTTAGTTCAGAATACAAAAAAAAAAAAAAAATGATTCACCACGGACGCAGACTGAAAAATCAGAATGGACTTCTGCCTTTTCACAAAAACGTGAAAGGCACTTCTCTTGGCCCCCAAACCAAGACACAGTTCTGTTTCTCCTACAATGAAGTATCCTGTACTTTGCACGACTAATTAAACAATCCAGAATTTGCTTTGAAGCCTAAGTCATTCTTCATAATTTTAAATTGCTCTGCTGGAACATAATGCCTCTAACAGATAAATTTTAAAAGAACTTCTACAGAGTTTTCACCAAAAAAGGGGGGGTTTATGCATCTACCCGTCTTCTGGATCTAGAAATATTCACAGTTCTTGATAATTCAGGCAGCTGGCAACGAATCTTGAATTTCCTGGTCTTGGGCTTCCTATTCTTTCTTCATGCTTTCTCCTTTCTGATCCCCTCTGGAAAAGGTTGAATAGAACAGAGAGTGAAGGTGAAAAACTACATGTCAAGACGCACTGTCGTAGCCATGGATTTCATTGTGGACATTAACACTTCCGGGCCCTTCTTTTTTTCCTGAAAATGTGTTCTCCACATAGATTTACACTGCGATCCTGCTGTTCCACCAGCGCACACGATGTTCTCAGTCACATCTACGGGTGCCATGTCTCAGTAACTCTGTTCCCAAAATGCAAGTCAAGCACTCTGTCCTTTTCAAAATCAGAGCTGGGTGGGAAAGTGGTTAGAACCCAGTAGCTAATAAAGGGCCATCAAGAATTCACACACCAGTTTTCCAAGCTATTGTTACCCATCCATTATCAAAAGACACAAGTTCAAACATTTGCAAAACAAGCTCAGTGCAGGAGAAGGTCATAATAACACCAAATATCTGGAAACTTTTACCTGAAGATTTTTATTTTGAGACCCGCCACCTATATATATATATATATATATATACAGCAGGTCTCAACAAAATCTCAAATTTTTTTTATCTCAATATCCTTTTATACTCTTTAACATTTAGTGAGGGTTCCAAAGAGCTTTTTTTATGGAGTTTATACTTATTTATAGTTACCTTTTCAGAAAATAAGAGTGAAATGATTTTTTAAATTTTCATGTGTCCAGTCATTTAAAATAACTATAGCAAATCCATTACATATTAACAAAATAACATAATTTTTTTAAAAAAAACTTCAAAATTTACAGAGAAGAATGTCATTGTTTTTACATTTTTGCAAATCAATTTAACGTCTGTCTTAATAGAAGACAGCTGAACTGTCCTATCTGCTTGTTCATTTAATCTGCTCTGATGTATTTTTTTCAGGTCTATGATTTCTTTTTTTATTTTTTAATTTGTTTTAATTAGTGATACATGACAGCAGAATGCATTTCTATTCATTATACACAGAGGAGCAAAACTTTTCATTTCTCTGGTTGTACACAATGTAGAGTCGAATCACAAGGGTAATGATGTTTGGCTCATTCTACCATCTTTTCTAACCCCATACCCACTCCTCTTCCCTCCCACCCCTTGACCCAATAAAATTTCCTCTATTCTCCCCACTCCCCCACCCCATTATGGATAAGCATCCACTTATCATAACATTTGGCCTTTGGTTTGGGGGATTGGCTTACTTCACTTAGCATGATATTCTCCAACTCCTTCCATTTACTTGCAAACGTCATGATTTTATTCTCTTTTATTGCTGAGTAACATTCCATTGTGTATCAATACCACAGTTTCTTTATCCATTCATCTACTGAAGGGCATCTAGGTTGGCTCCACAGTTTAGCTATTGTGAATTGTGCTGCTATAAACATTGATGTGGCTGTGTCCCTGTAGTGTGCTGTTTTTAAGTCCTTTCTTTGGTTACAGGCCGAGGAGTAGGATAGCTGGGTCAAATGCTGGTTCCATTTCAAGTTTTCTAAGGAATCTCCAGACTGCTTTCCAGACTGGTTACACCAATTTGCCCCAGAAATGTGTGAGCATGCCTTTCCCATCTTCTAAAGTCTTCTTTCTTTAGTGTTCTATAGTTTTCATTATAAAAGTCTTTCACCTCTTCTGTTAAATTGATTCAAAGGGTTTTTTGTTTGGTTGGTTTTATTGTTGTTGTTGTTGTTGTTGCTGTTGTTGTTATTGTTGTTTTGAGGCTATTGTGATGATGGGTTGTTCTGGCTGCACCATGTGAAGAAAATCCAGCTTCATGCAGCTAGAAAAGGAAAATCCTTGCAGCTGCCCTAAAGGAACACATTTGAGAACCCCTGGCCCAATGGCATGTCCATACTTGTGGAGAACGGTGACAGACAATGGGAGAGCAGTGTCTGAGATCGGGGTCTCTGATGACCTCATGGCTGTGGCATGTTCGGTGCCTGGGAAAATTTCTGTGCAAAGGTGCAGGATGCCTAGCTGCTGTGGTAATGCCCTCCATAAGGAGGCTCTGTGCTAGAGTCTTATCAGCCTCCACCTTGATTTCAGACACAGCTCCTGGAAATAAAGGCACTTTCTTGCTAGACAACCAGTGTTTCACCAGCCCTGCAGCTCCTGAACCTGCCTGCATAACAGTAACTTTAAACAATGGACTTTCTTGAGAGCTACACAAAGCTCCTAACATTGCACATTGCAACTGTATAATGTAACTAAGTAACTGCAGAATAATCTGTATAATGTTGCTAACTCTGTAACTTTCGTGAATACAAAGAATAAAGCTTGCATAGTCTTTAATCTGATTAATGAGATATATATAAATAAAGATTGCTGATGTAATTCTTTAGTCCTGCTTCTCCATCAGAGAGCAGCACTCCACCTGACCCCAGCTTTATCTTCAAAATCTAAGTCCCTGAGTCTTTATCTTTCTTATCCCCCTTCGTCCCTCACAGGAACCAGCTAGTTTGGCCGTGCTGGTCATGGCACATACTGATGAAACAGCTATCTGTTTTTCTTATTCTTACTTAAAGGGGCATTAGTTCTAATCACTTGACAGGCTTGGGAACACAGTCTGAAGTTTGAATGCTGTCACCACCAACTTCTGGCTAGAGCACGTAGACATGACACTTTGTCTCACCTGTAAGTACAGCCGTTGAAAGAAATTTAAAATACCTGACTCATAGTCAATAGAGTCGAAGCTTATATGCTCATGTTCTTTATGCGACAGTTTGAATGGGCCATAGGATTCCCAGATATCCGGTCAAACAGTATACTGGCTGTATCTGTGTCAGTATTTCTGAAAGAGATGAGGATTTGAACTCATGAACTAAGCATTCCCAACATGTGTGAGATTACCTAGTCCCTGGAGACCCAAAGAGAACAAAAGGCAGAGGAAGGTGGACCCTCATTCTGATAGACCGCTTAAGCTGAGACATTGATCTTCTGATCTTGGACTGAATCTTACACCATCAGCACTCCTAGCTCTCCTAGGCCTTTGAACTTGGAATAAACGACCACACAATCTTTTCTGGATCTCCCTTGTAAAAAGCAGATCAAAGTCACGTGAACGAATTTCTTACAGCAAACCTCATTCTATATATACAGAGGTGTGTACAGATGCTTCTCAACTTACAATAGTTATACCTCCAAAGAAACCCATGGTTCACTGAAAATACTGTAGTGGAAAATGCACTTGATACATGAACCTGTTGAGCTTCCTGGCTTTGCAACACAGTTCACCCTGGGCATGGGGGTGCCATGGGGCTGACTGGGAGCCACACCTCCCTGATGCTACCTGCTACTGCATCTCCTGCAAATCACCAACCCAGGAGAAGATCAAATCCAAAATTCGAAGGGCAATTTATGTCTATTATCTCTATTATTTTTGTATCTCTGTAGAACTTCAAATCATGCACTTTCTCTTTCCCTTCCTTCCCCCGGTAATGTTCTAATCATTAATAAAACATGACTCCCAATGTCCTACAAATTTCTTGCATAGCAGGCACTGGTTTTTGTTGCCCGATAGCCAGGCCCTCTCCTCTGGTTACAGAGCTCTGTTTTCAGTTGGGTGGTTTGGGGGACATTGTCTGCAGGGAGGAGTTCAGTTCCAGCAGGATGGTCTTGTTCCTGCCTGGCACAGTGATTCACTCAAGGACAACATGAACCCAGCAGAAAGAAAGTTCCTTCTCTTTCTCTGGAATGAACAGTGTGATAATGTGAGGCGTAGCCTGCTGCAGCCATCTTCTCCCAGGAGACAATTCAGACAGTGAAGGCAACTGATCCCCGCAGAGAGAGTAGCCAAGGAAGGAATCTTCTGGACATAAAGTTTTAAGGAAAGCAGTACCCCAAACCGAAACTTCAATAGATCTCCAGTTATGGGAGCCCATACATTCTCTTTCTGATGAGTCTAGTTTGACTTGGGTTTTCCACGACTTTTTTTTTTCTTTTTTTTTGTATTGGGGGTTGCCTGACCACTGGAGCCACATCCCCAGCCTATTTTTTTTTTTTTTTTTTTTTGGGGGGACAGTTCTCACTGAGTTGCTTAGTTCTTTGCCATTGCTGAGGCTGGCTTTGAACTCATGATCCTCCTGTCTCAGCCTCCTGAGCCGCTGGGATTACAGGCGTGGGCTACCATATTCAGCAGGTTTTCTACGACTTTCATCCTGTGAACTCCTAATACAAAATCTTGTCTGCTCTTCTGCAGAAGTGTCTCATATACTTGGCACCTCAGAAACCAACCTGTGCTAGGGCTGCTATAGACAGCCAGCCACAACTAACCAACCACGCATGGGAAAAACTGTACGAAAAGGCAGAGAAAAACCCGTCCTAAAGACATGGTTGGAGCTGCTAAATCCATCTGAGTCTGCTTCCCTGCACTCTTCAGCTACAGGAACCTAGAAAGTACCTTTATGCATAAGCTGATCAGGGATCTTTTATTTGTCACTCGTAATCAAAAGATTCCTAACAAAGACTATGAAAACGGCAGTGAATTTCACATGGTAGTGGACAATTCACACAACCACTGGTGCCCCAACCCCCGTGTAAAATTACCCTAAACCATTGCCTTAAAACCTTAATATTTGGCATTATCTTGAATGGTTTACCTAAGGAAATGTTGAAAGCCAGTTTTTGTTCAGTTTGACTTAATGCAAACCTTCCTGCCCTTCCTTTTCTATCTGCCTCGTTTGCTATCATATTACATCATAGGAAAGGAGCCTGGTCATTTTGCAGACGCTAACACATATGTTGATATATTTTGCCCCTTTTCCAATTTTCTAGCAAGTCCCCTAAGAATTTCTTTTCAAATGAATGGAATTTCCTGAATGGATTTTTTTTCTCTTGGCCTCAATATAAGCACAGATGCATTTAAAAAATTCAGATGCATGAACAGCGTGTTTGAAACTTGTAATCTACCAAGAGAAAATATCTCACCTCATTTCAGCTAACCTGCTCTCACAGGACCAGGAACAACTAAAGGCAAAGAACTGCTACTTTACGTTTCCAATGTAAATATTCAGTTTCGTTCTCAGCTTTAAGCACATTCCCTTAACATAAAGAGGAACTCCTAATGAACACTTCCCAAAGGTAGCAGTAAGGGAGAACTGGGCCGCCGAGTTCGATCGAGACTGAACTTGGTGTGTCATCTGAATTATCAGACTTGACCCATGAATGACAGTCATCAAGTAATTGTCAGTTTTCTGTTTCCTTTTGTATTATATCTCATCAGGCCACAGTATCATAAGGAAGCTGGCCATCTCTCTTCATTCCTGACACATCACTCTCCTACCAACTATGAGAAGATCCAGATTTTATAGGGCCTGAAATTTGTAGCATTTGGGTTTCTCTTTCCAAATGCAAAATTTTGAATCTTGGAAATCTTGGAAGTGGCCTGTATAAGGGAAGAGCCCAAAAGATTAAGTTTCATTAACTCTGGGAAATCCCCCAGGACTCCCATCCAGGAAGGCACTGGGTACTAACTCATGAGCACCTTGGGCATGTGGATACTTATTACATGCCTTCAATGACCAAGAAACTGAGCTTTCTCCAAATTCCTCCAAATTACTTTCTACTCTAGTTCTGCTTCTGCAAGGAAGAAAAAGAATGATTCTACTTCTTATGGAAATCAACAATCAAATTTTCTAAACCTGCAGCAAAACTCAAGAAAATACCAGAATGTTCTTTGTGAAAGAAACGTTAATAACTAAATTGCCAAAGCTTCTTGTTTTTAGATAAAGAATTAGAGATTTTTTTTTAAATGAGCCAATAGCTATGTAGAGAACAGAATGTCTACTTCAGAGGACTAAAACTCAGAATCAGACTATAGAAGTCTATGGAAACCAGAGTCCCACACACACCTCCATCTTCTATCTTTCTCAAGGGTCAGCCCCATTTCCTAATGATTACAACAACAAAAAATAGCTCTCACAGATTTTGAAAAATGATTTCCACAAATCCTCCCTCTGGGAGAGAAATAAGAATATTCAGAACTATTGTAACTGGTCTGCGTCTCAGCCAAGCCATTTGCTAGCTGTATGACCTTGGGATCAGAAACTTAATCATACTGATTCCTCTGCGTCTTCATCTGTGAAATAGAAAGGACGCACCTGCCCAGCAGAATTGCAACGTGGGATGTCAAACATTTCCTGTAGCACTTCCAGTTCAACCTCCAGACTGCCTGAGTCCCTCCTAGGGACCCCACATAAAGGTAGAGAAAGAAATCCACCATAAACAGGAAGGGAACAGGAGGACAGTCACCAACAGAGAGAGTTCCACCAGTTTCTGGAACATGGAGTGCAGATGGCACAGGCATGCAAAAGAAAGCAGCTAAAAAAAAAGCCACTACATTTAAGGAAAGAGAAAAGAAATCAGATGGAGTCTGCCTAGAAGAATTCCAAGCCCTAAAGATGGCTCAGAGGGCAATCCAGGTGGGAGTAGGAGGGAAGGGATAGACCAAATATCTCTAACTTGAGGACATGCACAGACCAAGTCCCCATCCTCTACCCATCTTGTTTGGGGGGAGCAAGTTTTCTTTGGAGTAAAATATTTACACTTCTTCAAAACTATTGAAAAAAAAATGCCCTCAGGAAAGATACTGCTTCTACCTTGGGTGCTACCTGACATCTTGGAGAAGGCCTTCCCTTAAATGAAGTGTCCGGCTGAATTGCAAGGCCACACAATGGGGAAACCCAAACCAACCACCAGAGTTATTTCTCTTAAAGGCAAACATACAACCAGGGATCAGTGTAGTTCTAGAAAGGGTGAATAGCAACTCTTAAAAAAAATAAAAATATAAAAATATAGAAGAGACACATTTAAAAAAAGAATCTGATTATTATAAAGACAAATCTAAGAAGCAATTTTATCTAGGGAATGACAAGACCCGGATGCAGTGGCATATGCCCATCATCCCAGCAACTCTGAAGGCTGATGCAGGAGGTCAGCCTCAGCAACTTAGGGAGACCCTGTCTCAAAATTAAAAGATAAAAAGGGCTGGGTCTATAGCTAAATGGTTAAAAGCCCTCTGGGTTTGATTCCCGCATTGCAAGGAAAAACCAACCCAACAAAAAAAAAAAGACTATAACAATGAGAAATTATGAAACAGACTCATCAGGGAACAAGAAATACATTTGGAGGAATTAAAAGCATAATTGCTTAGATTAAAAAGAAATTTAAATTCTTCTAAAATAAATTGAGAAACTTTTCCAGAACGGGAGATAAGACAAATGGTAACAGACTAGAAAGGTAATTCACAAAACCAAATATCTCACTAGTAGAAGTCAGAGAAAAACTACCGGTGAGAGAAGACAAACCAGAAATATTTTAATAGATGGTATCAGAGGAGAAGTTAAAAAGAAAGAAGGCAGAGAAGCAGACGGCCACTATGCGGAGCACCTTGGAGCATCAAGCTCTTAGATGCCATTTGGATTATCGCCACATTCTGCATGTATTGCTTTGATGCTGGTACACAGGACATCCCCAGTGGCCGAAAAGTCTCCTTTTACACTGAAAGTTATACATTTCCACTCTGGACAGGGACTAGAACCCAGGGGTGTCTCTTGGAGGCTTCTCCAGTTTAACCCCTAAAAACACACACCTAAGACAAATCAGCATGATTTCTACAGGAAAGAAACTTCAAGACTTCAAGCATCTTCAAGTGAAACCTCAGTTTTGCTTTTCCTTTTGTAGTGAAATTGCCATCTCATTGTCTTTCCACATGAAAATTGTAGCGTCACCTGTGACATGGCCACTATCGGACTGGCCTTCTTTCCCCTCGATTCTAGGGGACATAGTTTAAGGGACATAATTTAAGGGACACACATGCACACTAGCCAAAATCACTCTCTACTCCAACTCAACCATCTACTACAGTTCCTCTAACCACCGTTCAACTCCCCACCATCCACACACAGCCACAGACAATTCTCCCTTAAGAAAAAGCCAGTTTCCTCCACCAGGGGCTTAGTTATAACAGAGGGACCCCCACTAAGGGCTCATTTTCCATTGGCCACTTTCTATGTGTTTGCTGTCGTCACCACCGCCTGCCACAGAGAAATATAACCCCCAACTTGAAAATGTTAAGACTGAGGCTTAAAAGAATTTAAAAATTGGCCCAAGGACAAAAAGTAAATGAAAGTGCAAAAATTTTTGCCCAGGATAACATATGTGTATTCTGTTTTATGAGGCCATCTGCAGAGTCACCCGATTTTACGGTTCTCACAACCCTATGGTATTAGCCCCCTTTTACAGGTGAGAATACGGATGACAATGCCAGTTATCGGTGACGAGTCCTGTCCCTCAAATGCTGAAGTCTGAGCATTAGAGAAGCACGCCGAGGCAGGCATATAAAGCAGGGCTTATTTAAAAATGGGTGACATGGACTTCTCCTGGGAGGGAGAGGGGGGCCATAGCTGGTGTCCTGGTATCCCGAGAAGCGAGGTGGTCTGCCCCTTCTTACATGTCCTGGGCTTCCTTTGTCCTCCTGCCTCTTCCCCTCGTCTTTCTCCTTCCCAGGAGTGCTTGCTGGGGTGGCCAAAAGGTGGGGAACAGGTGGGCTGAAGGGGGAAGGGCAGGATGCAGCAGCCCAGGTCACATTAACAACCTCACAGCTCCCTGTGGGGAGGGGCAACTCCTGGGACAGGTGACCTTAGCAACAGGTGGGCGCAGGGGCAGGTTCTTGAGAAGGATGGAGGAAGTCCCTGAAGGAATTAAGATTTCAGTCCCTCAGGGACAGTCTCCAACTTGCCAATGAGAATTAGCCTCCTGGACGCGACCTGACTCGATTTACCTACCTGTGCTGCCTGCCTGTCTAACTCTGGCTTCACTGAGACACGAGGCTCACGTGGTGCATTCAGCGCCCCCAGATCCTATGTCCTTGAACCCATCTTTCCACCTTGGCTCAGGTTCTCCCCCTTCCTGGGACACACTGTTTCTTCTCTCCACCTGCAAACACCATCCTCCTCATCTCCCTGCCCAGCTCAGATCCAGAGTGAGCGTCTATCCCTTCAGTCCCTGAAATCGGCCTCTCTTCAAGGAACAGCCCCATAGGACTCACTTTCTTCCACGCTGAGCTTTCATAGTTTTCAACCGACCCCTTCACAGGTCCCTTGTGAAGACGCTGTCACCTGAGACCTGTGTAAACACCTTCATTGACTTTTTGTCCTTGGGCCAATTTTCAAACTCCTTACGCCCCAGTCTCGACACTGTACCTTCTCTAGACTTCCCCCTCACCCAGAACTTTGGACCCAGCAGGTGCACAGTACCTAGTACCTGCTCAAGAAAATCCTTTGGGCCATCTGTCCCCAAGTCGAGCACCTCTGTCCCCCTGTTATTCAGCCTCTCTGAGACGCGTGCCAGGTCCCCGTGACCTTCCTTTGAGTCACAGGCTTGTTTTCTCCATGACCTGAGGTCCCCGTGTGCCTCCTGCGTCGTCTTCATTTGTCCCCACTTTCTGCTCTTTCACAAAGCGCGATGTGAAGCCATCCGTGCCTCCTTGGCACAGGCCGGGCCTGGGCTTCCTCCCCCCTAACCAAACCATTCATGTGGAGGAAGCTTTTGATCCAGGATTCAGATACTCAGCCCCTTTACATAACCAGCAACCACGAGGCGGTTATGTAAACTCTGGTGCTGACTTGAATAGCGACAAGAGTCTTTACAGTTCCGGGGAGGGCCTGTTGTCAGTGTCCATTCACTTCGGTCGGGCTAAGTGTCAACAGCATCCCACAATAGTGTTGTCAAACAGGCTCCCTCCCGGGTGCATGGGGAGAGTATTTGAAGAGTAAAAATGTTTTTTATTTTTGCAACGTGTTATCAGTGTCATATAAAATACCTACAAAGAGACGGCGTTTTCTCATATGGACTAGTAAGGAAATAATAGATGAAGCATCACACCACAGAGTAAGGCCCAGGATCGATATTCAACAAAAGCACCTCATTCCTATGAAAATGTCAGGTAAAGCCTGGGAGGGTGGCACATGCCTGCAATCCCAGTGACTCAGGAGGCCGAGGCCGGAGGATCATGAGTTTGAGGCCAGCCTTAGAAACTTTGCAAGACCCTGTCTCAAACTAAAAATAATCATGATAAAGATAATCATAAAGGTGCTGTGGGTGCCCCCAGTATCAAAAACAGCCAGGTGAGAAAAGACATGGAAATAACGAATGGAGAAACTGAGGATCCAAAATACCAATTCACTCAGGCCCAGGCAGCATGCTCCATGGGCCACGGCAAACTTTGAACCCAGGTCCTGCCTTGAGTCTCTGGAACCTGGAGGGAGCCTGGCCCTGGTGGCTTGGCTCCTCAGTTTCCTGAAGAACTTCCTGCTCACGCAGACTTACCTGACCCCTGGCCAACAGGCTTCTACCTGAAACCCTTCTCCCAGGACTGGAGGAGTGCCCAGGCTGCGCCCTGGCACTTGACCACTGACCAGGCGCGAGGGCTGAGTTTTTATCTCCATCAGATGACGCAGTGGTCAATGGGGCCTCGGTCACACTTTGCCTACTGGAGGGGGGCGGGGGACAGCACCTGCCCTCCCAATGTCGCTGCCTGGTGATCTGTAATTTTGAGAAAGCTCTCAGCCTGTTAATGGAGTGAGCTCAGGCGTGATTCCTGGTCAGCCACTGAGTCAGTAAAAGTTAACTCCTAAAATTAAAAAATGCCATCCCCTGTGACAATCACTGAAAAGTTTTTAAGGGCTAACTAACAACAGAGAATTATATCAAAAATCTTCTCATCGGACGTTGCTAAATTACAAAAATGGCAACAGGAAGGAAGGGAAGGACGGATAGATTTGGCAATGACATAGGGAAACCTCGGGGCTGGGGATGTGGCTCAAGCGGTAGCGCGCTCGCCTGGCATGGATGCAGCCCGGGTTCGATCCTCAGCACCACATACCAACAAAGATGTTGTGTCCACCAAAAACCAAAATGTAAATAAAATATTTTTTAAAAAATAGGGAAACCTCTTTACGTTAAACCAAAAAAATACAGTAATGATGCTACAGATGGGAACATTTGCATTATGGACAGAGCTGCCGTGTCAGAGAGACAGTTAGTGTTTCTACCATATGAAGAACCAATAAGAAAAACACCATGATGCCAATAATAGGTTAAGGACAGAGGAATTTAACAAGAGAAAATTCAGCAAGAGTCAGTATAAAAATGATCAACCCCACTATTACAGAAACTTAAGCCAGGTGCGGTGGCACTCTTTGGTAATCCCAGTAACTCAGGAGGCTGAGGCAGGAGGATCAAAAGTTTGAGGCCACCCTCAGCAACTTACGGACACCCTGTCTCAAAATAAAAAATTAAAAAGGGCTGACAATGTAGCTCACTGGTAAAGCACTTCAGGTTCAATTCCCAGTATAAAATATTTATTTCTCTCCAGAAGTATCTTTCTGAGACGTTTCTGGTATTATAGGAACAGGTTTGAAAAGGTTGGCTATTCAGTAGGATAAATTTAAAACAATATGCACTTAAAAAGAATGGAAGAAAATAGATTCTTAACTGATGGTTTTTAGTACTTCAGTTTTCTTTTTTTTCTTCTTTTTTGTGGGGGGGGAAGTAAGAGGACAGTGAGTCTTTTTCATTTTAATGGTTGTAAATCTCAATTTTTTAAAATCAGAAATGAAGCAATGAATTTGAAGAACAAAGAGTAGGAGAAGGAAAAAAAAGACACTTTAAAGAAAAAAAAGACACTTTAAAAAAAAAACACACAAGAGTAGGAATTGAACCTGAAATGCTTTACCAGTGAGCTACATCTTCAGCCCTTTTTAATTTATTTTATCTTGAGACAGGGTAGGAAGCTAATCTTCCACACTACATTTCACTGTGCTTTGAGCTCTATGAGAAATTCCCCAGGAGAGTGCTTCTCACATTTGGATGTCTTACTCTGAAAAGTAGTGGGCCTCCAGACTGCAGTTGAAGGCTAGGGCACCAGACAGTCTGTCCTCTTCAACCTTTCTGTTCTCATCGGGGACAGCCTGGACCCTGTAATCTCACAGACCAAAGAGGCCAAAGTGATCTCTGTGTTAGTCAGCTTCCTGTTACTATGACAGAACACCTGAGATAATCAACTTACAAGGAAGAAAGGTTTGTTTTGGCTCCTGGTTTCAGAGACTCCAGTCCATGCACTTGGCCCTGCTGCCTTGGGCCTGCGGTGGCACCGTACATCATGGCAGGGGCACATTGCAGGGGAGGCCTATTCACTTCATGGAGACCAAGCAGCAGAGAGAGGAAGCGGCCAGGTTGCAATATGCACTTCCAAGTCATGCTCCCAGTGACCTAACTTCCTCCCGCTAGGAACGTCCCTTAACAGTTCCAGCTCCTTCCAAAAGCACCATGGTCTGGGGACCAAACCTTCAACACCTGGGCCTTTGGGAGACATTCAAGATCCAAACCATAGCACCCTGGAATATAAGAGAGATGGGCTTGGGTGCAAGACTTGGGGACTCTCAACTATTCCCAGCTGAGGGAAGACAGAGCCGCAGACCAAATGCAGAGACTTGGGCCCTACCTGGAGATGCTGAAGGTGTGGGGAAGCAGCTGTGCGCACAGACCCCGCCCACCAGCGGTTAGCTGAGCCGCTGCAGCAAGGAGAGAAAGCTCAAGGTGAGCTGGCTCCCTGAATGCACGAGGTGGGCCTTTCACATTCTTTCAAGTTCGTTCTCCAATCTTACTGCTTTACCTTCTGGGTGCACTTCTGGCTCCTCTGTAACAGAAGCATCTAGACTTTTATAGTCAGGATCTCCCTCAACGTTTTTAAGGTTTACTGTTGGACTTAGAGCATTTCTCAACAAAGCATGATGTTCCGCATCTTCCCCATTTTCAAAATCAGCAAAGAAGGAGTTAAAGCATCTTCCCCTCTGTCCCCTCAGTGCAGGACGAGGCACAGATAGATTGAATAATAAAATGGGAGCCCAAGGCCGCAAGCCACAGCCTTCACATCCTGGCTATTAATAGAACACTGTTTACACTGGAGTGGAAGAGCTGCTTAATGGAGCTGGTGTTTGTGCAGAATGGTGTTAAATCAGTGGAAGATTGAGAAAATATCAGGGGGAAATTTGCTGCTCCTCTCATTATTAATTTGTAATGGGTCCTTCATACAGCAACAAACGAAAACAACTTCAACTACCTGTTAAGCCCAGAGAAATAATTAGAGAAGATCAGCATTTTAGAGACAATTACTAGACACCGATTTAGTAGTGCAAATTCTATCAGAAACACACCCAAACAAAAACTGCCTTTCACAGGGCAGCGATCCGAAGCTCATGAGTTGACGACGGGTAGAACACAAGAGTTTCCATGATTCATAATTTAATTGGTCAATTATTTTATTTACAATTTTAGAAAAGTAAAAAAAAAATCAATAAAGAGGGGGAAAAAACTGTATGAGAAAAAAAAACAAGAATGGAGAATTCAGCGACTTGGATGTACATTTACATGGGAAAACATTTCAGATCCCCCGGGATGATAAAATGTCTTTTGAAAGAAACATAAAAAGGCAGCTGATGGGAAATCTAATAAACCCAAATTACAGAATGTGTTTTTTTTCCATGCCACAATTTGGTTGTGGTCATGCAGGATAGATAAAGACAGACAAGATGTGCCTCAGAAAAAGAAGAAAAAGTTTAATCTTCTGGCTGAAAAGGATCTTGGGAACAGGCAGTCATATTTATGCTTAAACGGTTTGTGTGCATTCCGATTTTTGAAGACTTGAGCTGTAAAGCTAAGGAAACCAGGAGATATAATGAGACTGGGAACGAGGACTGGGGGGCAGGACAAGATGGTGGCGGGTGGGGACTTGCTCTCTTTTCTGTTCGCAGACCTACAGTTAAGCGAAGGTGCAGAGAAGAGAACTCTCCTTCTGCAGCTGGAGACAAGTTGGGCAGGTTTCTGGACCACAGAGTGAACTCGAGAAATGCCAATCTATCCTCGGTCAGCGATTAGGAAAACAGAATGGATGACAGGTCTGGAAGGCCCACTGAAAGCCTGGTTGAAATATTTAGTTGCCAAAGAACACCAACAGAAAATTACAGCTGGGGGTGTGCGGGGACCAGTCTTGGTCCTGCAGCCACTCGGGCCCAGGAGCACACGTCAGGACGGTTCCCAGCCTCTCCTCTGAGAACCTGCTGATGGGCAGGTTGGGCCTTCCTCCCTGGCCACGTGGCCTCCAGCGGAGCCTTCAGCCCAGCTGTTGGGACCAGCTTGTGGCCTATTGTTGTGTCTGCTCAACATAATTAAGAACTGCTTGCTTTAGGGGAAATGAAGGATTTGATTAAGGGGGAGTGTTTCTTCTCCTTTTCTTCTTCCTTGTTTTTGTTCAGCCTTATCCAAAAAAATTTTTTTTTAAATCATGTCACATTCTGGGGCCATTTCCACTTTTTGTTACAGACAACCAAATGCTAAAGGCACATATTTATGGAGGGTTTGTGTGTGTGTGTGTGTGGGGGTGTGCACTGTTTAGGATAGCATAAAGGAGGATTTGGAGACGGGAAAGCATCCCAAACCGGTTTATTTTAGAATCCCCCAAAAACAAAAACTCATAAAACCAAAACTGAGACAGATTATGGGGAACTCAGAGCAAATGCCAAGCGGCCTGTTCCCTGGGCTCGGAATGGCATTTGCACTCGACAGCTATAATTTCTTTGTTAACAAGCAAATCCTCCCATTTCTCTGGGTGGCTTCTGATGTGTCACTATTATATACCACCGTGGACCGACCGTGGAGGGTGGGCCGGGAGGGAGGGGGGTGACACCAGCCATCAATCTTCTACAAACCACAACTTCTCAAAGAGCTCTGGATTTATGAGCAAACAAGTCCAGAGAGCCCCAGCCAAGGGGCAGGACAATCTTAGGGTTGGGGTAACTATGGACATGTCAGAACCAAAGAACACGAAAAGATGGCATCACAAATTCCTTCCTTGCAGACAAGTCATTCTGATGGCTATCTAACCTGATTTCAAGAGCATTTTCCGCTTTTGATTTCTTAAAAAATCAAATAGACATGCCAATAAATGTGATCAACACCTGGAGAAGGCTTATAGTTAGCTCCTATCCCAACGAGGTGGTTTGCATTTACCTGATTCTTGGTGGGGTCTGGTTACCTAGCTGATGGATCTGCTCTGTGGACCGTGCAGGGTCTTGAACACTTCAAGCATTCTGGAAATGAGAGTACAGAAGTGATGGCTTTCCAGATAATGGAGGTTAAAGAAAAACTATCCCTTTCCCTCTCTGTTGATCCATCAATGATCAAACACTCGTGGTACATCCCACAGAATAGTTCCGTCTCCCATTCCCAGACCATTCCCAACAATAATCCCGTGATGCCTCACCTACCACAGTATGCACCTAGTCGGTTTCCAGGCTTCTGGTTTATCAAATCACTCTTCCTAACCATTTCCAAGCTGAAAAGCCTTCATTCATTTTCCAGTGCCCTTGGGATAAAGCTCAAATCCCTGTGCTGACATTCTGGCTCACCACAACTTTGTCTCATGAACTACTTAACCAGCCTCAGGGGAAGACTCATTGGCATGAAGCCAATGTTGCCCCCCTAGTTCCAAGCACCTTCCAAGCAACCTGGGCACCTCCGCAGCCATAGCTTTGTTTTGGCGATTCATCTTCCTGTGCATCAGAGTGAAGTCCCATCTTTCTAGGGAACCTGATTCCCTCTCTTTGTCCCAAAGGAGACTCAGAACTCCAGTGGCTCAGTCCATGTGCTGCACTATCCCTGTCCATTCAGAACCATCCGTAAGATTCCCTCCTTCAGCTGCTCTCCACTCATTCATTACTCCATGCTTTCATTCAATGATTACCTACCGACTACCTCCTGTTTGGAGTAGCACACAAGGACTCGTGTACAGCAAAGAAATGAAAGTCTGTTAGCAAGACACCCCTAATCAAATGGCTAGAAATGATAATTCCACACTTAGGTCAGGAAAACATATCTGCACTGTCTGAGTGACAAGGTCATAACCTCCCTAAGGCCCATAACTATACCATGAACTTCTTTTGTAGTCCCTATAAAGCTTATTGAGCATATAACTGCTTTTCTGAGATACTTGTTCAATGTCATTGAATATTTCAATGACATATTAGGGTTAAAAATTACCTAGATCATTTTCCCATCATTTTTTCATTCTGCCAGGAGAAAGATTCTGGTCAAAAGTGAGTCCTACATAGAGTATCTCCAAAAGGCAAAACAAATAACTAGTTGCTTTAAGAAAGAACTGGGAAGCTAACGGATGGAGCGAGGAGAACACTTTCCCAAGTACACAGTTTCGTCCTTTTAAATTTTATACAATGTGAATGAATAACTCATTGAAAATTAATTTAAAGGGAATATTCTTTTCAAAAAATTTCAGTGAACTGATGGGGACCAACTGGAGATGTCAAAACCTTGTTTCTATTTTCCTCTTGAGGATGGTTGGTAAAATGATAACTTAGAAAATCTTTACTGTAAACAGAAAGGAGAAAATATTATAGGAAACTGCAGGTGAATGCATACTGCACAAAGCTAATTCCAGTCATTCTCGACTCCCTCTTCTGGGAGATGCCTTTGCTGCTCTTTCTTCCTGCATTTTCTTCTAGTCTAAATTTATACTTAAATCCAGGAAAAAGAAAAAGAAAAAATAAATTCAGGCACGACTTTAGCAGTCTCTGGTTCTCCTAACGTTGATGTTTCCTTGCCAAATAGGAAAACAGCCAAGAGCAGAGTCTATGGATGTCCTGGAAGCCCTCTGGCCTTTGCCAATGCCATTTGCACTGGCTGTACCTGTAACAGAGCTCAGCACAGTAAACTGTGGGCTGGGCCGCTCTCAGTGACACTTCATCCCCATACACAACCCTGGATCTCTTCATCTCTCCATCCCATAGCACAGGGGCTGCTTCTAAGGTGACATTAAAAGGGTCTGCCCACAAGCACTTAGGGAAATGACATATAGGGCAACCATCTTACTCACACCTCTGTGCTGTGACTATAGTCTGTCCCCTCCAAGACTCACGTTGAAATGTGACTGTCCTGGTGGTGCTGCTGGGAGGTGGGCCTTTAAGAGTTGCTTGGGTCATGAGGAGGGATTAGTGCCTTTCTTTTGTGAGTTCCTGCTCTCACAGGACTGGAGACACTCAGTGGGTTCTTATGAAAAAGGCCGCCCCTGGTGTTTGGGTTCTTCCACCTGAACCTGCTTGCCTTTCTGCTTTCTGCCATGAGTTGAGGCAACACAAGGCCCTCACTGGAACCATGCTCCTGGACTCCCAGCCTCCAGAACTCTGACCCCAAATCAACTTCTTTTCTTATACATTACCGAGACTGGTAGAGCAACCGAAGACAGATGGATACGACCCCACGTCTGGCAATCTTTGTCAAGAATCAAAAACATTTTTAAAATGCATGTTCCCTGTACGACAAATATCACAGAATAAAAAGTTTTTACATGGTACCCCTTCTAACAAAGCCCCACTTGTTTGGGTTATGTCAAGTTCAGTATCATACTCTCAGCATCTTCCACAAAAATGAACTATCCATACTCGACAGAAGACCTACTAGCTGTCTGTTTCTCCCTCCCACTCTGTGTGCAAATCACATGCAACTCACTGGTGACACTGTTCCCCTGGCGGGCCTGGAAACGATTAAGAACACATGTTCTGACCCAGCCCCAGACAGCTGGGATGGAGCAACTCTGCTGAGCTCACAAACATGTCTCTGTATGTGGAGAGCACGCTCCCTTCAGGTGTCTTTTTGGTCTTATGATACCAAATATATAACCTCCCAAGGACAAACCCAAGGCAGCTTCTATTTGCATTTACTGTGGCATCTTTTTAAAATTTTCCTTTAACTGATTCTGAAAGGTGAACTCTTCAGTGGCTGAGGCCTTCATAAAGATTGCAGTGAGACCACACATTCATACTCTGAAACTGGAGATTTGGGTTGTGTACATTATCCAACCTGGAAATGCCAGGTCCTGCTTTGTTGCATCCCATAAATGCTCTTTTATTAGGGAAAAGAACAGCAAGGAAGGGATAACTGCATTTAAACTGAGTTTTGTTTGGTTTCACCGTGACTGAGACTGGGTCCTCTAGAATTAAGGATTTCAGTTCCTAAAATCACTCAAGCCAAAGCAATGTCTGTCCCAACCTTTTGGGGCCATATAAAAAAATAGGTCTGGTGTTATTCATATCATCAAAATACAAGAGTAAGTTTGGGGCTGAACAGAGAGTCATGATTGGAGAGTTCCAAAGAACTGACTTCTCTACCGGAAGATGTAGAGTTCAATATTGAACCCTTCTACCCTCAGTCACTGATTTTCAGAATTGTCTCCATGTTGATGGTTTGTTTCCCATACTACAGTTTTGGGGAAGGATTTGAGTTCAACTCATTTTTGAAAGAAAAAAAAATAGGTTTATGTTATGGGATGCCTCCAGGACGCACTTGCCATAGATACTAAACTCCCTGCATAAGATAGTGTAGTATCTGCACATAATCTACACGCTTCCTCTGTGTCTGGTAACCAGCGCTAGGTTACTAATACCTAATACAATGTATATACTGTGTAAAAAAATTATTCTACTATATTATTTAGGGAATAATAGTAGAATATATATATGTTTAGTACACAATTTTTTAAAAATATTTTCTATATACAGTTATTTGAATTTGAGAATGTGGGACCCATGGGTACAGAGGGCAGCTATACACGGAGGAGGGAATGAATGGCTTTCTCTTTTGCTTCTCT
This sequence comes from Ictidomys tridecemlineatus, assembly GCF_052094955.1. Taxonomy (NCBI): domain Eukaryota; kingdom Metazoa; phylum Chordata; class Mammalia; order Rodentia; family Sciuridae; genus Ictidomys; species Ictidomys tridecemlineatus. Next base: position 142,755,483 of record NC_135484.1, read on the forward strand.
CTCCCTCTGTCCTGTCCATACTCAGCACTTCTCTCCCAGGAACCCACCTGCTACGAAGGCTTCTGTGTGTCCCTCTCAAGAAGCAGATCTCGGAAGGAGGTGCAAAAGGAAGCCCGTAGTGAGCTTCCAGAATGTGTGCTGGGCTTACTGGAAGCCACAGCTTCCCACGAGACCCATGTGTGCCCTGGGAACCCCGAAGTCCCAAGTCAGCAGATGGCCTCATGGAACCCCAAGTGGTTAAGTGCGACTCTTTCACAGGAACTCCCTGGGCTGTCATTCAAGATCCAGAGCATGGCCTAGGAAGGGGCCTTGGTCCTAGTCTTCTTAGGGCCAGTAAGCAGAAAATCAAATCATCAGCTCCAAAAGAAACAGAAACAGAAATAGATGGGATTTACCTCTGTATTGCTTTTTTTCCCCCTGCTTTTGGGAGATCCATTAAATTTGCTTTAAAAAATCTTTGTCCATTTTCAAATATGATTATGGTCTTCACAGTCTTATGATATGATATCATGAGTTTTCTTTAGTAAGATTGAGATGATCTTTACACAACCTTTGGTAGAAAGAATCACAGATAAACAAAGATAAGCTTCTGTAGTTATTTCATAAATCAAAAACAGAAATAAATAATGATAATTATAAATAAACAGTTAAGACCATACAAAAAGCAGCCAAAGAAATACACTGTCTCAGAGACAACAGGGGAAAAAAAGCCAAATATTTTAATGAGAATTTTCTAAATAAAGATTTGAGGATCTATGGATAAGCATTAATTCACTGTGATCCAGGAGGACATTGGTCCCCACTCCCCTTCACCCTTGCCCTCTGCTTCCCCACCCACACTCCTGAGCGTCCACCAAATCAGAAGCACCTGTATCTCCTGGATATTAAGGGCTACGTGAAACGGCCAAGAGAAGGAACCCAATCAGACTCAGGTTTCAATTTCAGAATTGACCGGTGGGGCTCACAGCAGAGGTAATGGTCATGGAAGCTGATGGTTTTGATTTTAAGAGCTGAGTTTCTGAGTTTCAATAGAGGGAGCCTATTGACTCACATAAAGTTTATGACATAAACAATAGATTGGAAAGAGTGTGGCTGAAAATTAAATGGCAGCTCCATGGTGGAGGGCAGGGAGTTGAAAGGAGAGCTGTAAACTCAGATGGTGATGCAGATCCATAAGAAAGTTCTCTTTATCCTGTCCCAGGATCACCCTCCAAGGCAATCTCTGGAGGGAGGGTAACTGATAAAAACTCCAGACAGGGATCTGAGAGCTGGGAAGACCAGGATTCCCAAGGGAAGCTCAGGGAGTTGAGAAACTCAAGAGAAGTCACTTCACCAGTCTGGTGCAGCAGCTAATAAGGACACTGGTGGTGGGTCTGCGGTGGGTCTCTGAGCCTCAGCCCAGAAAGGTGTGAGGCAGCAACCAGATAGCCTCCATGCCTGCCAGCTTCCAGAGAGAGAAGAGAAGTGCTAAGAAAACCAGGGAACCAGAAAGAACCTCAAAACCAGAACGAGACAGACTCAAGAGTATGTGAACCACAATCCGAGCCCCTGGTGTGACCACACACAGCTGTGTCAGTGAATAGACAACAAGACAGAAGGCCAGATGCCGACCCTCCAACAGAGCTCTCTACGAGTCAGATACAGCCCCAGGGAGAATTTACCCCTAATTGGCTAAGTTTCAGTGCCTACCATTAGTGGATTAGGGCTCAATTTAGAAATTAAGTGGAGTTTTCCTTTTAAGTTTTTTAAGCTGTGTCTTGGACACTCAAGTTCATGGTGAGTGAAAGTTAAAATACTTCTTCTGCTATACTAACAGGAAAATATAGTCAGATAGAGTAAAGGCCACATAATAAGGAATGTTCAAAAGTCTGAATATCCTAATGAACTAGGAAGGTGACCTTTCAGAGGTCACCATCGGGATGGCTTAAGAAATAAGCCTGATAACATTTAAGTAAGCTTGTAGACATCTACGAATCATTATCCTGTTGTTTGTTTTTGCTTTTGGAATAATCCTATTTATTTATTTATTTACTGGGAATAGTCAAGTCTTGGTTAATATGAAATAATTCTGGTTTAAAGTAGAAGAAATAAAAAAATAACAAAGGTCAAGGAGTAATCAGGAAAAATAAGTGATTCTTTTCAACAGTTTAATACATCATAAAGAATAAATGCCTCCACAATGATCGTGAGGACTTGAGAAATGGCACTTGATAATTTTTTAAAAGAAATGGCTACATTTAAGGGCATCTCTCTCTCTCTCTCTCTCTCTGTCTCTCTCTCTCTCTCTCTCTCTCACACACACACACACACACACACACACACACACTCACTCACACACACACACACACACACACACACACACACACACGGTATCTCCTTTTCATTTCTTCCCCTCTTCCATGAAAAGAAGACCATGTTTGAGCCCCTGGAAAAAATCATCACTTCCTGTCCCATTTTGTCCTGTGTCGACCTTCATCCACGGGCTGACTATGCTGCTTATTCAATCCACCCCCTCAACAACTCTGTTGAAGGCTGGGCAGGAGCCAAGCACCCTTCTGGGCTCTGAACACCTATCAATAAAATAGACACAACATCCTACCTGAAGAAGCTCACGTCCCATTGGAGCGGCAGATATCAGGCAAAATCAGCACGCTAGAAGATGAGCACATTGGAAACCAACGAAAGTGGGGAGGGGGAAAGGAAAACTGAAGGAAGAAGAGCCTTGGGTGGAGTGATCTGCAAATGCCTCCTGAGATGAGGAGTGGGCACCGGGGTGGGCACCTGGGAGAGATGAGGACGTGAGCTCTGCAGAAACCTGGGGGGAACCACTCCTGGCAGAGTGAACCTGGAAAGGGCAGCGTGACTGGGAGACCAGTGTGGCTGTAAGGGGAACGCAGGGGACAGTAGTAGGAAATGAGGTCAGGCATGTAATGGGAACCAGATTGTGGGGCCTTAACCACTACTGCAAAAACTCGCCTTGTACTCTGGAGGACTATCAGCAGAGGGGTGATATGATCTGAATCACATCCTAACAGGACCACCCTGACTGCTGGGTTGGGAGCAGACTGATGGGGCAATGGCAGAGACGGGCACAGTACTTACAGCTATTGCAGCAAACTCAAATGAGACCTGATAGTAACAGGGAAAGATGGGTCGCCACGGAGGTGAAAATAAATGGTCAGATGGTGGACACAGACTGAGTGAAACCGACAAGATTTATTTGTGGAATCAATGTGGGGTGGGAAAAGAGAGGATTCAGCTATGGCCCTGAATTAAAAGAAGCAGTTGCATTTAGCTAAAAAGAGGAAAATTAAAGAAGAAATAAATTTGACTGGTAAAGATCAGATACTCAGTTTGAGATATAGAAATCCAAATAGGAAAATCAAGCAGAAAGTTAGATACGGGTCTGGGATGGAGATATAAATGGAAGACAATCCATGTGTTACTGGAGTTGGACTTGCCATGTTTAAACAAAGTCATCAAAGGAGTACAGTCAAGCCTCTGTATCCACACGTTATACATCTATGGATTCAGCAACACGACAGCTCCTGTTGCTATGACAAAATACCTGAGAACATTCAGGATAAAAGGTTTATTTTGTTGGCTCATGTTGCTTCTGGGCCTGTGGTGAGGTAGAACATCATGGCAGGGAGCATGTGGTGAAACAAAGCTTCTAACCTTGTAGTAACCAGGAAATAACAGGAGACAGAAATGAGAGAGAGAGATAAATGGGCTGGGTATAAAATATACCCTTCAAGAACATGGCCCCCATGACCTATTTCCTCCAACTAGGCCCCACCTCCCAAGGTTCCCACCCCCTCCTGTAGCCCATGAAGCTATACGTCCATCAATAGATTAATCCATTCATGAAGTCAGAGCCTTCATGATCCAATCACCTCCTAAAAGCCCCATCTCTTAATACTGCTACTTCAGGAATCAAGTTTTAAACATGAACTTTGGCATTTAAGATCCAAAGTCACCACTGATGCAAAATATTCTATCAAAAACTTGCACATGTACTGAACACACACAAAGCACTTTCCAGGCATTATTTCCTAAATTATACAGTATGAAATTATTTACAAAACATTTAGATTGTATTAGGTATTGTAAATAATCGAGACAATCTAAAGTATATGGGAGGATGTATGTAGGTTATTTGCAAACACCACACCATTTTATAGAAATGACTGAGCACCCATAAATTTTGATGTTCTTGAAGGAGTTCCATAAGTAATGAAGGACAACTGTATAGATAAAAGAGAATTCTAAGAACTGAGCCTTAAATTTTTTGAAGATCAACCATCAAGAAGATAAGAAGGAACAGAGAGACTTGCTTGAAGTAGGAGTAAAACCGTAAGAGGAGATAATCCTGGAAACTGAAACCCACAGGAACCTGAATAAACCCTTTGGACTTAACTCGTTTCACTTGCTTTTAGCTACTTGTATTTATCACCAATTATAAAGGTCTCAGAGTTAAGCAATATACTATTAGACTTGCACTAGCTCTGCTGTAGATACCACCATTCTAACATGAACTTGAAAGTTGTTTTTAGTCTAGTTCAAACCAGTTGAAACCAGAAATCCCTTCACTGGTGCTGCACAGGTGCATGGTAAGTGATCTTTTGACATCCTTCTGACGTCAGAACACTATGCTAGTGCCACCATCTTCTGAAAACCCATCTGGTAAAGAGCCATGAAGTTTGATTACACCACATCATTTTATAGAAATGACTGAGCTGACTACGGTTAGCCCACTTTGCTCTACCTCCCAAGGCAACATGGCCAGAGCCTCCCCACTCCTCTGACTACCCTGCTTCTTCATGTCACAGGTACTTCAGCCCTTTCCCAGGAGAGGCAGATTAGAGACTGGCTCTCCCACCTGCTTGTCTGGATGTCCCATGAACAAACTTTCTCTTTCGCAGTGATTGGCAGGAAACAGGTCTGCTTCATGATAACATCAGAAGCAAACTGACCACATTGCATCACTCCTGATGCCCTTACAGCATTCTGAGCTCCTTAGTGACCTTGGGCTTTTGCTTTAGTCAGCTTTTTACACTGTGACCAAAACACCCAACAAGAACAACTCAGAGGAGGAAAAGTTGATTTGGGTCTCACCGTTTCAGATGTCTCAGTCCACAGATGGCCAACTCCACTGCTCTGGGCCAGGTAGGAAGGACCCAGTGCAGAAAGACTGCTCAGCTCATGGTGGGGTCAGGAAGCAAGAAGTGACATTTGGGGACAAAAATGGGTAAAAAATTTCCAGATCTCATGGACAAAACTCAGATTCGGAAACTACAATGAATCTGCTCCTAGACCAGTATAGTAAAGCTAGAGAATAATAAAGCAAAAGAGAAGCTCTTAGAAGGAGAGAAAGAAAAAAAAACTGTTCATTTTTTTAAAAGTTATTACACATACAGAACGCAGTGAAAACAGAAAGCAGTAAACTAATGTCTTCAAAGTGTTAAGGGGGAAAAATGACTGCCTCTGTAAATTCCACTTAGAGAGAAGCCAAATGAAAACGCTTTCAAACACAGGGAAAAAAATGAGAGATTTTACAATCAAGTCCTTATTAAAGGAATAAACCAGTATACTGTGAAAGAACACTGGAAAGGAAAAAGGGAATCTCAGAATAATAAGATACAAACAGTAACGTGGACTAAAGATAGCAATGAACACATAATGAACTCTAAGCAAACACTGAATACAAAAATAAAGTATCTAATATTAAAAATGTAGAAAGAATCAAAATAGCACAGATTATGTGGTGTATTTGGAAGGAGGGAAAATACTAATTAACTTCTTAAGTAAGCATGTCAAATGCCTAAGGTTCACTAGGACTAAATTATAACTTAATACTTCCAAACCAGTAGAGTGAAAAACAATCAAGAAAAAAATAAATCAAGCCAGACAAAAGAAGGACATAGAAAAACATGAAAAGGTGTAACAAATGGGAATAAAACTGAACACATCAAAGGTTTGACATCCTCAATAAAAATATAAATGTGACCATTAGTTGTTTTATAAGTCATATTTAAAGCATAAGGAAACATAAAGTTGAAAGTACAAGCCAAAAGAAAGATAGGGTAGTAGCTAAATTATTACCAAACAGTAATAATGCTTTAAGGAAAAAGTATTCCTAAATTAATAGGGTCGACCTCACTCCATATTAACAAAAGCTCTGATACACACACACACACACACACACACACACACACACACACACACACACACACGTAGCCATTCCAGGACTTAGTGGTGCACTCTTCCCTAGCATGCACAAGACCATGTGCTCAATTCCCAATCCCCAGCACCACAAAAAAGAAAAAGAAAAGAAAATCAAGAAAGAAAAAAAAGACCAGTTCTAAAGTTTTACGCACATAATCGTGGATCCTAAAAATATAATAACATCAAAGGAGGAAAAAGTATTTAAAAAAAGTTGTAAGGTCAAATTTATGAACAAACCATCTTTGTCGAATATTTTAAAACAAGCCTATCAATAACTGTTAGATGAAGCAAACAAAACCAACAAGAAATAAAAATATAAGACATTTGAGCAGCCTGATTAACAAGGTTAGATTTATATATTACCCAACATTAAAGAATATATATTCAAAGAAGGCCTGCATATTTTAAAACAGACCATGTCATACTATACAAAAAAGCCAGTCTCAACACATTTTTTAACAATTCATATCAAAAGGACAAGTTCTTTCAGAACAAAAAAAAAATGAAAACCAATAACAAAAATAAAACCAAACAAACAAAAAAATCTATACAAAACATCCGTTTGGGAATTTAAGCCATGCTTCCAAATAACTTGTGAGGAAAAAAATGGAAAATCTTATGATGGAAATTGGAAAACTGTAGGACAATGAAAACAGACATTTGAAACATGAGATACTACTAAAATGTAACTACAGAAATGTTTTCAGCTTTATGTGCTTATGTTATGGGAGAAAAGGCTGAAAGTGGACAAAACAGCAAACTTCAAAGTTAGATTTAAAAAACAAAAAGAAAATCAAATTCAAAAAGCAGAAAGAAGTCAAAAAATATAGAGCAGAAATTAAATAAATCAATAAAACAAAAAAACATTCAATAGAGAGCAATGAAGCCAAAGTTGGATCTAACTCATAAGATTAATCAAGAAGATAATAGTAAACCATTATTAGGAGTGAACAGAGAGTTGTAACTACTATGAAGAGCTAAAAAGAAAATAAAATCCTAGCAACAAGAAGCGAGAAAATTTCCCCAAACTGCAGAAAAATCGAAAAATGCACAGGAAGAAATTTAACTCACCAAAACTAACTCAGAAAGAACCAGAGCCCAAATTAATGTAAGCAAAATTTTCTCATAAAGACAGTAGGCCGTGGCTTTTTATGGCAAATTGAGCAAACTTTCAAAGAAAGTTTATACAATAATCCAGGAAAGAGAAAAATTGGAAACTCTCCAATCCCTAGAGAGAATCTATAGAAAAAAAGGAAAGCTACAGGCATATCTCACACGTGAACACCAACATAAAACCTACCTAAGATGTCAGTAGAACAATATGTGTTCAAATACATACCCTGACCAAACTGGGTTTAGCTCTGATTTACTGATAGAAAATTGAGTAGCTCAAGTCACCACTTTGATAAAATGAGAAGACTATTCGATTATCTCAACATTTTCACCGGAGAAAGAACAATTAAATTTTCAACAATTTAAAATTGACAGGAACACCTTTAACTTTGTAAAGATAATTTAAACAAACTAATGCAACCTGAATAGTGAAACATTAAAAATCAATGGGCTTTAAAATCAGGGGGAAAAAGACATACAGCATCTCTTTTACGTATCACTGTTCTGTACAAGAAAAGATTCAAAAGGAATATGGATGAGAAAAATACCCGTTTTTCTTCATAGTAAATCCCAGAGACTCTACCCTAAATGATCAGCGTGAATGTTCCGCAAAGCTGCTGAACACAAAATAACTATAAAGTTCACTGCCTTCTCTTAGTGCACCAACACCAAATGATTAGAAGGACAATTTTTAAACCCTATCATTTAAACTAAGAAAAACAATGGAGCCAAAGGTAAGTTGAGGCACTAAAGGTCTCAAGAAGACAGGACACTCCAGAGAGCTGGGAGAAGGTACATCTGGGACTAAAGAAGATGGCTGAATCTAAAATTCCAGAGGTGACATTGCCCAGGGTGATGCCAAAGTCAAGGGGTGGCATATAAAGGGTGGCTGAGGGCAAGTAGAGGCACCAGGGCTTCACAATTTCCTTCTGTAGGTGCCCAGGGCAAAGCTCAGGTGAAAGAAGAGGGGAGAAGAGTCCCGGGCACTTGTCGAGTGGTGGTTTCTGCATGTCTTACTTTACGTCAATCAATGTCACAAAGCTGCGTTTATGCCCATTTTACCAAAACAGAATCGTGTTGTCTACACAGATGCTCCTCAACCTAAGAAATTGTTGCATTCCAATAATCCACTGTTAATTGAAAATGTCATAATTCAAAACTACATTTAATCCACCTGACCCACCGAATATTCTAGCTTAAGCGACAAGGTGGGTACACTGTGGAACATCGGTTGTTTCCCCTCGGGATGTAATGACTGACTGAAAACTGCAGCTCACGGGTGCTGGCCAGCATTGGGAGAAAGGATCAGACCTCCTACTGCTAGCCTGGGAAGTGACCCAAGTTCAAAATTCTAGGTAGTACTGTTCCTGTGGAATGCTTATCTCTTGCACCAACAAAAAATCAAAAAAATCATAAATCAATCCATTTTCAGTCAAAAAAAATCATCAAGCTGACCCACTGTAATGGGAGAATAGGGGATGGAGTGTGTGGGGAAGATGTAGCACCCTGTGTGAGTCAGCTTTCCATCACTGTACCAAATACCTGAAACAATCAATTTATGAAGAATAAAGGTTTGCTTGGGCTCACCATTTTGGAGATTTTAGCCCATGGTCTGTTGGCCCCATTATTTTTGGATCTGTGGTGAAGCAATACATCAAAGTGGGGACTGTAGGCAGAGTGAAGCTGCTCACCTTATCTCTGAGCCAGGAAAGAGAGGAAGAGACTAGGGTCCCACCTCTTTAAGAGCACACCCTCAGTGACCTATGACCTCCCACTAGGCCCCACCTCTTAAAGGTCCCACCGCAGTGGTACAGAGCTGGCCTTTAACACATGGGCCTCTGGGGGACATTTCTGGTCTAAATTATAGCTCATCCCCTGCTCAAGCAACTCCTAGACATAACTACCCAAGATGAAGAAAAACAGAAAAATCAGGAATGCTTATTTTCAAAATTCACAGTATTTATGACAAAGAAGTGCATGAACCACAGATGTGTGTGTGTGTGTGTGTGGTGTGTGTGTGTGTGTGTGTGTGTGTGTGTGTGTGTGTGTGTTGGTTCAACTTCTCGGATCAGACCCTGAGAAATTGCCATTTCTGTAGTCAAACAGGTCAATGTCAGCAATTTTATACAAAAGAACCCAATAATTTCTGAGTCTGTGCTATGAAAATGATGGACCAGGCTTTTAAAGATAAAGGGGATGAGATGCTACCGACTGCATCATGCTGTTCCAGAGAAAACACAAACAAGCACGGCTCTCGAAGTGCCAATTATATTTTGCTATTATGGCCAAGATGATTCTATTAACTATGTGAAGAAGCTATCAAGTGAAATATTTTGCCGGTAACTTCTGCAGTCAAGTTGCGTAGATATTATCTCTTGACTAATGAATAAGGGTTCATTTGATTACAAAACGCGATAGTATATTAGTGTGGATTCCATGCCCATTATAAACTGTACTATATCTAACTGGCACAGATTCTAATTCCAATGCTTTTATGTAGGCCCGCTTCTCTATTAAAATTGGAAGTGTTAATTTGCCAGTAATCACTCCACTCTCTCCTATCGCCTCGCTGAAAGGACAGGCCCTTGCTGCACGGATAAAATGTAGTAATGCGTTTAGAGCTAGGCCATGATTTTAGACCTCCAGCTGTTTTACTGGTTGTGTAACTAAAAATAAGATAATGTTATGCTGGGTAACCACGGCTTTTGTAGGCATTCACATTTTACAAATCACTGCACAGTATGCAAACCATTATATTTTTTAAATGCTTAAATCCAGCCGAGGAGTCTAGCACTTCCATTATTAAAGGAGAGTTTGCTAGACTGTGAAGTGGGATGCATCCGAGACAGGGAAGCTGGTGCGCTGAGTTCAGACGGTCCCAGTAATTCCTGTGCAATCCGCATCCCTGCAGCCCCATCGGGAGCAAGCATTCCTGGCCCTCGGTGAGGCACGGCAGCATTCTGTAAGGTTGGTGGGTTGTCCTTGGTTTTAATTTTTTATTCGATCTGTTAACCTGCTACTTATTCCAGTAATGCAAACCAGAGAAGAGTATATTGGGCAAGAAGAGCCGTGAGAAATAGTATGCTTCTCTACGCTGGCTTATATTGAAACTAAAGGGTCAGAGAGCGAACGGTGCTGGTTCACCTCGTGCAAACACATAAAAGCCCTGTGATATTTATACTTCTCTGATCTAATCAGAAGCCCAAAGCACGCCGTCTTTAGGTGAATATTTGCCTTGCATGAAAGCGCTGATGAATAAGGGGCGCTAGTCAAAGCTGCGTTTTCGCACCAGCATCAGCTGGCAGGAACCCGGGCCTTCAGAACTAACGACGATGCTGGCGGTGGATTTGGTGAGACCTTGTACAGTACCTGAAGATGCTGTCAAGGTTGATGGACTGGTCACATCTATTATTATTATTATTATTATTATTATTATTATTATTATTATTATTGTTATTGTGATAGCTGTAATTTTGCCAAATATTTCATCCCCTGTAGAATCCCAGGTTTATGCAAAGTTATCTGAAGCTCGTGAAAATGTGGTTTTGATGTCACCACTGGACCGGGGCATGGGTGGCCTGCCTCCCGTATTCAGTCGCAATCGCATGGCTGTTAGCCTTGGATGGACTGAGACCTCTGAAACTTCTAAGAGAAGTTTCAGAGGTCTCAGTCCATCCAAGGCTAACGCCATCGCGTTGGACCTGAATCGAGGCAGCTCACCATGCGGAAGGGTCCAGTGGAGGAAAGCTGCCCAGCGCACTGCAGGGGTCAGGGAGCAAAGGGGAGGGGAGGGGCCATAGGAGGAGCGACTCTTCCAGGCCACGCCCCCAGGGACCGCCCCCTCCAGCCACACCCCCTGCCCACTCTCACCACCTTCTCCATCCATTCAAACCAGGATGGGCTGAAAAGGTTGCCATCTCACCATCTTCCCGTTGTACCTCTGAATATCTGCATCCACAGGAGCTTTGGGAGGACGCCTCGCACCCCAACCTCACACTGGATCACTGACTGAGTCGGCTGTCAATCAATGGAGACAACCAAATAAAAAGCAAAAGCCAGTAGCTAGGGATGCACAGGTGCTCAAGCAAGGGTGCCTGATTCTTAGATCCGGATTTTAACTAACCGCTTGCAATCACCAAATGGGTGGGGGAGGCTGGCCCTGGGGACCCAGCAGAGGAAAGAGCCTTGAATCTGTGGTTTCTGGTAAAATGTTACCCAAGGGAACAGCAAAGCGGAAAGGGGGCTGGGGAGTGTGGGTTTGAAAAAAATGAGACTTGGCAAACCGGAAGAAGAAGGAGAAACCGCTCATTCCTGTCCTTGCTGCCCAGCTCTGCGCTCTGCAGCAATGGCCCTGTCCATGCCTCGGCCTCCTGCCTCCTGGGACTGGCAGAGCCAGGCCACTGGGATGGTCAATTCTGAAGAAAAAGTGAACTTCCAGAATGATTAGGTCAAAATATGTCTTCGTGTTCCTGGGAATTCAGAGACGTGCACAGGTACAAGTCCTTCCAGTTCTCAGGGATGGAGGCCGGAGCCCCTCCCCCCAGGCCCTCCTTCCCGCAGGGACCTGCTGGACACTCTTCAGGATGGAGAACTGGCCCTCCATTAAGGCACGAAAGGACAGGGTTGTGTCCAGCTAAAACGTATCTCAGGCTGAGTCTGGACTGGATCTTTGGAGCTACGGGGAGCCTCAGAATCCACCTGGAGCAAACCTCTAACCTTGCACCCAGGGATCTGTGACACGTCAGAGAAGTGGCCCCTCTGCCTAAGGTCATATAAATTGAACCAAGTTCCCCTATTTCCATATCATCCTGCAGCCTATTCTTTCTACTTCAAAAGGGTGACTAAGAATGAATGAGGAGCTGGGGGTGTAGCTCGGTGGCCCAGCACGTGCCCAGCCAGCCCAGAGCTTTACCCCCAGGACAAAAGTTTAAGGGAAAAAAATGAAACTAATTTTTGAAAATCACACATTAGACAAAATCAATGTCACAACAACAACGATTAAGAGGCCCTGCTTTGGCATGAGCACTAAGTAAAAAGCCTGAGCGCCTGAGTGAGCCGAGAGGAGGCCAGGAGGCCAGGAGGCCAGGAGGCTGAGGCGAGGACAGGGCCTCGCTGCAGAGCGCAGAGCTGGGCAGCCAGGACACCTCTTCCCCTTGGATCCCACTGTGCCTTCCTTTCTGGCTGACTTTAGCTTCATCTGAAGGTATGGTGGCTCCCAGCCTGAGGTGCACACTAGGCCAAGGGTTGAGCTGGGATCTGGCTGTCCCTCCCAGTGTCACAGTGTCCATATCTTGGGCCTAGCTCACACCAGGATGTCCCACAATAAACTGGATGCTTGCTTTTGTCTTTGTTTGGGGCTTTTGAGCGTCCTGAAGAAGCCCTGGGGCCTTGGCCCTCAGTTTTGAATGGTGCCAAGCCCTACTGTTCCCCTGTAACCGGGCCCACAGCCTCCGCGTTTTTCGGTACGTGACTCTGACTTTAGAAAAATTCAATAAGAGACACATCACTCCAACGCCTTGCACCCCCACCCCCCACGGCCGGTCACTCGTGACCAACACAGTGCTCAGACTCAGGGTGCTCAAGTTCAAGTGCTTGGCACTGCCTCACTGAAAGTGGGTTACGTCTACACTCGCCCCAACCCTGGCTGCCCCAGGAATCAGCCTAATGACAACACACTAATGTGGCAGTTCTTTTGCTGCAGGAAAAGTGTCACACAGGACAGCTGACTCGCTGAAGAAGGAACACACGGCCTCCTGGTCTCAGGTCAGAGGCTCTGGGTCCACCTGGAGTCCCTCCTGTCTCTGGAGGTGCCCAGGATGGTCTCCCTCCCCCTCCCCCTTAACTGGAAAGGACAGAGGACACCTCATTCCCCCAAAACCTGCGTCCCTTGGGAGAGAGAAGGCTTTGACAGGGAAAGTCTTGATAAACAGATAAAGCTGGCCTTCTTTTAGGTCATTAAGCAGATGTGACACTCGGAAGGCCCGCCCCCTCCCTATCGTCACCAAGAGCCGTTAGTAGTTGCAAATGGATTGGGCTAAATTGTCACATCTCCCGAGTAACCAGGGAGGGCAGCTGCCCTGGAGGAGGGCCATGCCGTGCACCTGGCAGGACGGTCCTACTGACTCCCTGGGGACCCAACCCTGGGGTTCACACCCGACCTGTCTGTGCGCATAACCAGCAGCTTCACTCCCGCTAACTCTACAAACCTGTGAGCCGCCATCGATCCTTACCCACGTCCCCCACTCTCTAGGTTAATAAGTAAAGGAACAGTTGCCCTTGATCCCTTCAGGGCCACTGCCTCGCTTTTGTGTCGCTCCCTCTGAAGAGGGTGTCGGGAAGCACTGGCAAGACTCCTCCCAGCTGCTGCAGGGTCCTCTCGTGGCCGCCAGGAGTTTGGTTTCCATGAACATTGCCACTGGAGGTGGGCGCGTGGGGAACTCCCTAACCCCAGCTACTCTGAAGGCTGAGACGACGGGAGGATTGAAAGTTCGAGGCCAGCCTCAGCAACTTAGTGAGACTCTGTCTCAAAATAAAAAATAAAACACCCCGGGGCCATAGTTTGGTATAGAGTGCCCTTGGGTTCAGTCTCTAGTACAGGGCTAAAAAAAAGTTACTACTGGGGATGTAGCTCCTTCTCTTATTAATGTTTTTATGCAAAAATTCCTTAAATTGCAAATGCTTTGCTATTATTGTTGGCTGAGTCCAAAAAAAAAACTGGTCTGTTTTCTTATTTTTGCTTCAGAGACAAAGAGATAAGAGATTAGGTAGCAAGGGCTGCGGGTGTAGGATAGTGGTAGATGACTTGCTTAGCACGTGTGAGGGCCTGGGCCTTCCCGGTACAGGAAAAAGAGAGAAAGAGAGACTGAGTACAAGCCGGATTCATATTCTTTCTAAATTCTATTCACAGCTTCCTAACAGGCAAAAACATGGGAGGGTAAAACGTGGACTTTTCTTTCTTGTTAGCAAGTACACCTGTGTTCCAGTTCAGGCTGGCTTAAATTTTCACTAGCTGTGTGACTCTGAGCAAGTAACTTAACTCCTCTGAGCCTCAGTTACTTCCTCAGTCAGTATATCCTATGAAAGGTTTATAAGAAAAATTGTGGGAAAATAATTGCAAAATGAATAGATGTAACAATTATGATTGACCCATAACAGTCCCAAATACAGAGCATCTGTGCTCAGCTGGTTCGTTTATTACCTTGGAACTGAATGGCCTTCTGTGCCATGTGGCAAAAGCAAATACTTTTGGTTCAGACGCTTAGGGAGATCATTTTGACCCCCAAAATATTCATTCTCTATTCAAGTGAAGAACAGAAAACCCCACCCTGGAATACTGTCTTATTTATACTGGAAAATGAGACATTCAGCTGTTGAAGTGGACATTGGCAGTTTCCTTCCATTCCACTTCATCCAGTTTCAGTCAGGAATATTGCATATCACTTTATCCCATGTCCAGGGTGGATCCTGATTGTTCTGTGCCAGCTGGTTTAATTATTGTTTCAGGGATGAGCATGTAATCCAAGCTAGTTAATCATAGGGAAGTCCAGGTTTTTGTTTATGGTTGAGGGCAGAGCAATTCTAAGGTGTGGCTTGCACATGAAAAGTCTGGAGCTGCTGCAACCACTTTCCATTCAGAGGATCCCAACTACAACAACATCAACTACCAGAAAAGGCAAAGCCAAAAATCATCTCAAAGAAACAGAAACTGGGAGCTAATGGAAGCATCCCTGAGGACTCCGAGACTGTTGAAATTTTCAATTTCTTGAGCCAATAAAACCCTTTAACCCATTCAGAATTGGGTCCTAAGATAAGCATAGTCTAATATACTTCAATACAACCTAATTTCCTTTTTCCTACTGTGATTCACTGTGCTGATTCACTCTCAACCTCCATCAAAGTTTAATGTGGAAAACCCCTTAGAGAGTCAGCCCCGTATCCATGGGTCCTACATCCATGGATTCAACCAAAATGTGGTTCAAAAATATTTGGAGGAAAAACACGTCTGTGCTGAACACGCAGAGACTTTCTGCCATTATTCCCCCACGATCCAATGTAAAGCTTACTTCCATGGCATCCCATTGTACCGGGTGTCATAGGCAATCTGGAGAAGCTCCCTTCTCCGGAGTCATCCAAGGAGGACATACCCAGGACACATGCACACACTCCCTGCTTGGGGTGAGGGGCTTGAACACAGCGGGTTTGGAACCAGCTCCCCCTGATGCTGAGGGGTAGTGAGTCTCCACATCTTCTGAGAAGTCAATATGAGGACATTCTGTCACTGTTTCCCCTTTAAACCCGAATCCTCCGGGTGAATCTGTCCTTTGAATCTAATGTCAGGGGAGAACAACATGCACCTCTCCACAATCTGACGGCCAGTCCCCAACTAGGGGACCTGTGCGCAGCTGAATGTCCACCATAGAAGGTACTCCCTTATCAAAAAACGGACAAGGATCAGGTATTTACCCACGATATCGTGGAGAAAGGCATCAGGCTTCATTGCCAAAAAACGGACTGGGGGGCCCAATGCTCCGGGGCCCACAACCACAAATATACGGGGCAGTGGAAGATCCCAGCAACCCCATCAGGGTGGTGCCCAGGACACATTGTCCATTAAATCCCTCATCAGACAAACCCGAGGGAGCGCAGGGTTGGACATCTGCGCCTCTGCCAGAGCAGTACTAACTCCAGAGATGGGAGTTCAAATCATTCCCACAGGGGTAAAAGGACCTCTTCCCCAAGGAACAGTAGGCTTATTATTGGGACGTAGTTCATCTACATTAAAAGGACTTATGATAAGTCCTGGGGTAATTGATCCCGATTATGTAGGTGAAATAAAAATTATAGCTAGTTCTCCAGGAGGTATATCAGTAATTTCACCTGGAGATAGAATAGCACAGTTGTTAATACTACCCAGCCTACGTAATAAGTTTTCTAGTCTTAATGTAGAAAGAGGTTCCAAGGGATTAGGCTCCACAGGTGTAGATTGGGCTATGTTGTCTTTAAATTTAGATTTTCGCCCAATGCTAAAACTAAATATTCAGGGTCATGACTTTAATGGACTGCTGGACACAGGTGCTGACCTTAGCATCATATCTCTTCAAGAATGGCCAAAACATTGGCCATTACAACAAGCCACTCAAACGCTTCGAGGCCTAGGAGTGGCGACTAATCCCCCCATAGAAGTGCTATGGTATTAGATTGGAAGGATCCTGAAGGATGTGAAGGAACTATACAGCCATATGTTTTGGATCACCTTCCTATTAATTTATGGGGACGAGATGTCCTAGATCAACTAGGTTTGATGTTAACAAATAACATCAATCCTAATGCGCCCACTACTAGGGCTAGACAAGGTATCAGGAAAGAAAAAAGATTAGGAAAACAAGAACAAGGTATAGCAGCGCCAATTCAAATAGATCAAGGAACAGACAGACATGGGTTGGATTTTCAGAAAGGGCCACTGAGACAATCAAAATTACTTGGAAATCAGAAAGACCAGTATGGGTTCCTCAGTGGCCCTTGACTAAAGAAAAGATACAAGTAGCCCATGACCTGGTCAAACAACAATTAGCGGAAGGACATTTACAACCTTCCGTATCTCCCCATAATACTCCCATTTTTGTCATCAAAAAGAAATCGGGTAAATGGAGATTATTACAAGATTTAAAAGCAATTAATAATGAGATGGTTATTATGGGACCTACTCAATCAGGGATTCCTCAATTGTCTGCTTTACCAAAAACGTGGCATGTTTTAGCTATAGACATTAAAGATTGCTTTTTTTCGATTCCAATTCATCCCGAGGATAGTCCACGTTTTGCATTTACTATCCCTGCATTAAATCATGAAGGTCCTGATGAGAGATATGAATGGAAAGCACTCCCTCAAGGAATGGCTAACAGCCCAACTATGTGTCAAATATATGTTAATAAAGCAATCCAGCCACTTAGAAATCAAAATCCTGAACTAAAAATATTTCACTATATGGATGATGTATTATTGGCACATAAAGATAAAAACACATTGCTGGAATGTTATGCCACACTTACAAACTTGTTAAAAAATTATAATCTAGAGATAGGAATAGACAAAGTACAATTAAATTTTCCAATTAATTATTTAGGAGTTCTATTATCCTCAACCATGGTCCGTCCACCTAAAATTCAAATACGAGTAGATCAACTCAAATCACTTAATGACTTTCAAAAGTTGTTGGGAGATATAAATTGGATAAGGCCTTATCTAGGCATACTAACAGGAGAGTTGGGACCTTTATTTGATATTCTAAAAGGTCCATCAGATCCAAATTCACCCCGAATGTTAACTCCTAAAGCTAGAAAGGCATTAAAAATTATTGAGACATATATGGAAAATATGCATTTAGATAGAATTGATATAAGTTTGCCTTTATTATTTATTGTACTACCAACAAGAAATATTCCTACAGGAGTATTTTGGCAGGAAGGTCCATTATTGTGGATACATTTATCTTATTCTCCTAACACTATTCTTACTAGGTATCCTGAGGCTGTAGGACAATTAATACTCAAAGGTATAAGAGCAGCAAAGGCAGTGTTTGGAATTTCTCCCCATAAAATTATTACTCCATATACTATGGAGCAAATTGATGAGTTAGCTAATGAATTAAATACTTGGGCAATAATCATGTGTAAATCGAATGTTTCATTTGATAATCATTTACCATCTAATCTTTTGTTGTCTTTTTGGTCTAAGCATCCTGTAGTTTTTCCTAAGATGACAAGAAAAACACCTATCGTGAATGCTCCAAATATATTCACTGATGGGTCTAATAATGGTACAGCAGCAGTAGTTACCCCTGATCAAACTTTTACATTTTTAGTTCCCAAACAATCAGCTCAAAAGGTAGAGCTTAATGCAGTTCTACAAGCTTTTGTGATGTTCAAAGATTCTGTATTTAATTTATTTTCTGATAGTCAGTATGTAGTTAATGCTATAATATCCCTTGAAGATGCTGGTAGGATTTCCCCTTCCTCTACTGTTTTCTCTTTGTTTTCCACTATACAAAGTCTAATCTAAGATAGAAAAGATCCATTCTTTATAGGACATATCAGGGCACATACAGGATTGCCTGGAGCCCTTAATTTGGGCAATGATTTAGCAGATAAAACTACACATGATATACATATTTTTTCTACTGTAGAAGAAGCTACAAATTTTCATAAAAGGTTTCATGTTAATGCTAATACTTTACAAAAGCGTTTTAAAATAACTAAGGAACAAGCCAGGCATATAATAAAACAATGTCAAAATTGTGTGACCTTTTTACCTCAAGTTAATCTTGGAGTCAATCCTAGAGGACTGATACCTAACCATATTTGGCAGATGGATGTCACACACTTGCCAGAATTTGGAAAATTAAAATATTTACATGTTACAGTTGATACTTCTTCCGGATTTTTGATGGGCTCCCTTCATGCTGGAGAAAAAACTAAAGATGTTATAGCTCATTGCTTACAAAATTTTGCCACTGTGGGTGTTCCAAAACAGTTAAAAACTGATAATGGTCCTGGTTACACTTCTAAATCTTTTAAACAATTTTGCTCATCATTTGGTATTACTCATATAACAGGAATCCCACACAATCCACAGGGACAAGGCATAGTTGAAAGAGCTCATCAAACTATTAAAACGTACCTATTAAAGCAAAAAGAGGGAATTGGAAAGGGGTATATATCCCCCAAAGATAAACTTAAAATAACCCTTTTTACTCTAAACTTTCTAAATTTGGATTCATCAGGACTTAGTGCTGCGGAAAGATATATGTATCCAAAAAATGTACATAAGCCTAAGGTACTTTGGAAAGATATTCTAACAGGACAATGGAAAGGTCCTGACCCAGTTATTGTCTGGAGTCGGGGTTCCGTTTGTGTGTTCCCACAGGGAGAACAGCAGCCGATTTGGATTCCAGAGAGGTTAACCAAAACAATTTCTACAGAAAAAGAAGATGATTTGACTGAAATCCATAACAGCTGATATCCAGAGCTCCAGCTTGG
Organism: Ictidomys tridecemlineatus; assembly: GCF_052094955.1. Taxonomy (NCBI): domain Eukaryota; kingdom Metazoa; phylum Chordata; class Mammalia; order Rodentia; family Sciuridae; genus Ictidomys; species Ictidomys tridecemlineatus. The sequence continues at coordinate 142,774,859 of NC_135484.1, forward strand.
CTATTCTTACATCTGCGACAGTGATTAACCACGGTGCCTTTTTTCAATATCTATTTTATTATTGCATTTTTCCCACATCATAAAGTTCTATTTTATTTTTTGAGCTCATACAAACCTAGGTTAATGATTTTCTGATCAGTTTTGTTTTTTGACTGTTTTTTATTTTTTGACTGTGGAGTTTTTAAACATTGCAATGGAGACTTTACCTAGGTAAAGCTACAAGGCCGTTGTTATTGTCTTATGTGTTGTACATTATGTATGCACTGTTTTGTGTTGCATGTCAGTATGTGTGTATGTCCATATTTTTATATGAGGAGCGCTCATGAAAAAATGGATCCAAATTTTTTTTTTGTTCACGTGATTTAAGTGGTTTAATCTAAATTAGGTAAACAGCTGTTAAGGATTGTTTTTAAAGGTGGTTAACAGATCTGTTTGTTTACTTTCACTTTTCCTTTTCATTATATTTAATAACTCTGTTCAGGATAATGTCTCTTTAACATCATTGCCAGAATTCCCATCTCCATCCCAGTGCCGGTGAAGACTAAGAAAACCAAACTACAGCTTCTATGATAGCTACCACACTAAACTGTATAAACTGATGCATCAATGAATATAACTCAACAAGTAATGCTCAATCAAGGACTTGATTTACTTTGGGAGGAAATGGACATATTGATAGACTCCTCCGATTTGAACTGCCTGCAGAACTTGCCTGGACTATATATCAGTTGCATGCATTGTGAACTCTCGTCTGGTGCAGCGAATTGTGGTACTGCTGGCATATTTTTGCTGATGGTGTCACCAGTGATGCAATTTCCTTGCCAGCGCACCCCATGTTAATTGTGGTAATGCTGGCATCTTTGCTGATGGTGTCACCAGTGATGCAATTTTTCCAAAGGAGCTGTCAATTGGCTTGGTGTCGTGGCATTTCTGTATCTTCCTCCCTTCTACTAGTGATGGTCTAAAATTTGGGGGCCAACAGAGGTGAGGCAAGAACCTCACCCCCCCACTGGCACCAAGGTTAAATTTGGGGGCCAACAGAGGTGAGGCAAGAACCTCACCCCCCCACTGGTGCTTAGGCCTATCCACAAGCATGGCTGAATGCTGGACCGGTAGTCAGTGACGGGTTGATCTGGTTGCAGTGGATTCAACCTAAGACAGGAAACTGACGTGTAAAGGTCAGTTCTCCCATGACGGGTAAGAACCACATGTTGAATTGGACAACCTACCAGGCACGGTCCTAAGCCGCATTGCTTGTTGTTTAATTAATCAGAAGGGGGGAGATGCTGAGGGCCATTACCAAGTAGGAATGACGCATCGAAATTTCCTTGCCAAGCGTACCCCATGCTGCTTAGAGGACATTCGATGGGACATTGCATGCATGCTTTAATAAGGTGACCTTGCTCAAGGACCAAGGCGGATCCGGGTTTAGAGCTGATCAGGTTTGAGGAAGTAACCGGTTCCTTGAGTTTAAGGCGTTGCCAGTTTAAGATAATGGGTTTTAGGGAAGTTGGAAGTTGAAGATTATTGCTGGGATTAGGGTGTTCCTGCTGCTTGTTCCCGTTGAGTTCTCGTGAGATTAAAATGGGATTTTGGAGATAGCCTCGTGGAGTAGGTGAATTGTGCGGGAGACAGCAGAACGTGATTGCCCCTGGACCTGTGTGGAGGCGGTGTGAGAGCGGGAATAAAGAATTGCTGTTTGAACCTACGAAGCTGTGTGGTGGCTCGTGATTCTGGTGCCAAATCTGATCAGCTCTAAACCCGGATCCGCCTTGGTCCTTGAGCAAGGTCACCTTATTAAAGCATGCATGCAATGTCCCATCGAATGTCCTCTAAGCAGCATGGGGTACGCTTGGCAAGGAAATTTCGATGCGTCATTCCTACTTGGTAATGGCCCTCAGCATCTTTGGCTCCACTGTCTGCAGAGCAGAGATGCACAGTGTTGGAGGTTGGTGATCAGCGCTGTGGGAGCCACATGTGAGGTGGCAGGATGGAAGGACGGAGTTGCCAGGGTCCCCAACACCATCTGAGCATCAAGGCGCTTGGGAGGACAGAGGGTTCAGAGGGGGAGTCGGTGCCCTGGAGCCGCAGAGCATCCTGGGCGGGAGGCGGCTGGTCAGCAGCACTTCTTTTGTAAGCAGCATTTCTAAGAGCGAGCAGGAGGGTGGCCCACACGGGATCACCCTGGGAACACGGGCTGAGAGTGCAGATTCCTGGGCCTGTCCTGGGCCTGCTCAATCTGGTTCTGAGTGGCCAGTGAGCTTCCCAACTGATCTGGAATATTCTAAATCCCCTCGGCTTGCCTTGCCCTGAGTCTGATCCAAAGCACTTTTTTTTCCCTTGATACTAGGGGTTGACCCCAGGGACACTTTATCACTGAGCCACATCCCCAGCACCCCCACACACACTTTCTTTTTTTTTTTTTTTTTTTTTTTTGAGACTGGACCTCCCCAGGAGCTTAAGGCATTGCTAAGTTGCTGAGGCTGGCCTCCAACTTGTGATCCTCCTGCCTCAGCCTCCCAAGTCACTGGGATAACAGGTATCCCCCACTATGCAGGGCTCCAAAGCACCTTTGAATATACAAACTACAGTGGCCCATCTCAGATTCATGGATCAGAACCTCCAAAGGAAGAGTCTAGAAATATTCATAATTGACAAGCACCTTAGAAAATTCTTACGATCACTTTTGTTCAGACATTTCTCCTGACCTGCTCAGCATCAGGGCTGCTGCTCAGAGCCGACTACACACAGTCAGAGCCGGGGAGGCCCTTGCTGCCTGGCCCTCAGATTTCAGCCTCTCTCGCTCTCTTATTGTTGGACCTCCTGGTGGTTTTAAGTCACCTGAGGAGCTTTAAATAAAATGATACCGGGCTCCACCCCAAGTTAGTTAAATCATAATGGCCGAGGCAGAAAGCTTGGTTGATTACATCCTCCATTCCCCATACGGGTGCTCCTCGTGTGCAGCCACGGCTGGAGAACGCTGTGTGTCGTTTCCACTCTCTTTCCCACTCTGATCTTACTTGCAACTGCCCTTCCTCAACTATTTTATTTAAAAAGAACTTCTTTAACCATTCTTGGAAAAGGGCGTGGGAATACATTAAAACATTTCAACTGACTGGTTAATATTCAGCAAAACACCAGTGAGTTTGTTTTTTAAATATCCAGCATACAGGTGATTTCTAAAACTCTTTCCTCCATGATAGAATATACATCATAAGGAACCCTGGATCCTCTTGATGCACGTGCTGGCCTCTTCAGATTGAAAGACTTTTCATATAGTCAACCTACATTAAGAGGAGGTCCTCGGCTTTGCTCCTCATGAGGGTGTGCGCCCTCCACAGACTTTGGTCACATACTTAAGAAGTGACACTTGCTCAGAAAGTGCTGCGGGCACCAGGGCTGCACAGCAGGGGTACTGAGAGGGTGTAGCGTCACCCCCCACCCACAGTGATAAACGTGGGCTCCAGGTCAAGGTTCCCAGCGCAGGGTGCATCTGGGGGGTAAGCTCTAGACCTTGGGCAGCCAGAGCTTCTCTGATTCCGACCCTTATCCACGGGACACCCTGAGCACCGGCTCCTTCAGCCCCCCACGGCCAAGTACCCAAGGGTCAAGAGTCAAATGGAAGGGTCCCAAAAGGTCTGGAGGAGAGGAATTGATTAAAGCCATCCACGACGGTGGGAAACAGAGTTCTTGGGAAGGAGAGCAGAAAATCAACTGTTTGTAGGCGTGGGCTCGGACACAGAGGACAGGACACTGGAATCGGTGACCTCAGCCCGGTGACCTCAGCCCGGCCCCAGCCGGAGCAGTCACGGGCGCTGCTGGCCCAGGCAGGTGGAGTCTTCTAGAATCTTCTGAATCCCCCATCCTGGGAAAAGCGGGGGAAGAGGGTACCCCAGCCCACAGGGTTAGAGTGATCAAAGAAGGAAGCAAGAGCAGCCTGGGGCGAAGGAACGACGTGGAGAGAGTTCTCCGGCAGGACCTTCGCTGGGCCCGGAGCATCTAGAGATGGTGTCGGTGGAGCCCAGGTCAGGAAAGCTCTCTGCTGAGGATTTTAGGAAATCGGATGCTCCACAGCCAAAGGAAGGACATGGGGAACTTGGGGGAGACTCAGAAGAGCACCACAGCACCACCGAGCTCCTATAAAACTTTTTCTAAAAAAAAAGAGTGCCACAGAGATGGTTAAAGGGAAAAAAACCAAAACCATGCTCAGGAAAGGCCAAAGCCCCGGGCTCACTGTGCTTGGAGAAGACTGTCTCCAGCGTGACTTAACGACTCTTTACAAGTACCCACAGCCTGTGGCCAGCTGCCCTTTCACAGTCAGCGAGGAAGGAACTGTGGGTTCTTGACACGGGCAGGTTTGACGTGTGCCTTTCAGACTGTGTCGTGTGACTCTGAAGGCTCCTGACGTGGAATAAATGTGTATTTTTTCTGTGCCACAAATTGTAACCACAGGTGTGTGAAGGGAATCCATCAAGGGGTCTGTGACTCAGTCTTTCCAATCACCCACAGTAGAAATCTCCACGGGAATGCACTGCTCTCCACTAATCATCTTTCACACAGTAATTCTTAGAAATAACAAAATAATAGCTACCTTTAAGTGTTTACTCTGTACCAGGCAATTTATGGCTAAGACCTTCATGGGCAGTACCTCTTTAATGGAGAAAGGAAATGAGGCATGAACAGGGTAAGTAACTTGCTCAAGGTCACCCAGCTGGGAAGCAGAGGAGCCCGGATTTTAACTCAGGTCTAATCCAGAGCCAAGTTCGTACACGCAGTAGCAAACTACCCACATGAACAATGATCCAAAATACAGCCTTCAGCCACAGCTGAGGGAGCAATTGGTAAAACTTAACAAAGTCAGATAGTAATGGCTCTCACCGGGAGCGAAAGTTTCTCCAAAGTTGGATGCAGTTGACATTTACGACACAAACTGGACCTTCTCAGAATGTGCACAATTGCTCACCTGGAGATGCCCTGGGTGCGTGGCCTTTCTCCGGCCTGCCTGGCTGGATTCAGGCCGGGCTCTGGGGACCTTGCCACCAGTGGTGGACTAGGCTGCTCCCTCCGTCCCTGCAGCCTTCTGTGCTCACTGTCTGCACAGCCCGCTGCCAAGGCACGACCCTGCTCTCTGCACAGAACCACCTTCCTGAGTCCCCTGCTTTCCAAAATCAGAGCCTGGCGCAGGAGGTAGCTGGGTAAATCCTCCTGCTCTTTGTCAGAGCTGAGATGGACCAGGCCAGAGGGTGAGCCTGGGAGTCAGTGCTTAGATGCGAACCAAGGGACCCCGCAGCAGGCGCAGTTGCTATCCAGATGAGGTTAGGAGGAGGCTCACTGGGAGATGGAATTAGACATCGGACCCAAGGGGAAGTCAAGGCCAAGGCCAGAAATGCAACATCCAGATTTGTGGACTGAGAAGCCACAGCAGGATGGGAGGCCCGAAGCCAGAGGGCGAGCGGAGGCTGGAGGTGGCCAGGGGAGAGTCGCAGGTCGGCAGCAACAGGGCGCCCATGTTGAGACACGCGGCTCCAGGCCCATCTCCCAATTCAAAACACAGATCAGGCCACTCTCACTTCCTTTGTTTCCACGTTCACCTGGAAAAACTGTGACAGGAGCCACATTAATGCAGTGAGGCCACCTGGAGCGGTAAAACGCAAGGTGACCTGAAGTCACACAGGAAGAGCCCGGAGCCCTGGGAGGACAGGAGGCTTACAGGGAGCGTAAAAGGAAACCGAGTGGTCAACAGAGGCAGAGGCCAGCACAGGCAGAGACCCTGCTCATGAAGGATGACACAGAGCCAAAGGTCGATGCGGTGGAAGTTTCTGGAAAGGTAAACTTTGAGTTTCAGCTGAGATTTAAAAGATCCAAGCCAAATGCCCAAACCAGGGAGCAGGTAGAGCGCCATCAACTGACAGCCAGAGTCCAGAAGATTCCAAAGGTTGCAATGGGGACCGTGACAGTGAGAAGGACAAGAAGTGGCAAGAGAGAGGACGCCCACACCTCCAGGCAGCTTCACCAGGGAAGCCATGCTCCCTGAGCGAGGTGGGAGAAGGTGGCAAAGTCCCCAGGGGAAGCCGGCATCCGGGCACTGCCAGGCAGGCACCACCCGCAGGAGAGAGATTAAACTCCAAGGGCAATTTGATGAAAAAGGAGAAAGGCAATGAAGGGCCTGGGGGGGGGGGTTGCAAAGAGGAAGAAAAAATAACTAAAAATAATAAATAAAGGGCAGGAGAGGTAGCCCCTGGGTTCAATCCCCAGTACCACCAAAACATAAATAAAAGCAGGATTATTCTCTGAGCTCTTAGGAGAATCGGATACAACGGCTCCTGAGGGCAGGTTCCAGGGTCTCTCTTCTGCTTGGAAGGCGGAGAGAACTGGGGAGGAGCCAGGTTAGGCTGCCCGTGGACAATCAGTGATTGGCCCGTCACCTGTGTGGTCCTCTGCACTCTTGGGCAACCTCCTATAATGTCATTAGAAATTGTATCATGTAGATGAGAACGTGACATTACATATTTGGTATGTTATATACCATATGATAGATACGTACATACTAGAGGAGTTCAATATATCAATATTGTTAGAAATGACATTATAATCAGTGGCGATACCCCCGTTAGGTTGCGTGATTAACTAGATTACCCAATTATCATTCAAAACGCAACAGAGAGAAGAGTTCAGTGCCCACACTGCAAAACCACAGGTTCAAGTGTGGGCCTTGGGGGTCCCAACCGGGTGATTTGATCAGGCATCGGTTCCCAGTTCCACGTCACACCCAGCTGTGGTGGAGAGGGGCAGAGGCCCTAGGTTTCAGGAAATCCAGGGAGAGTCAGCTGAGTCCATTCTGCCTCTGGACAGAAACAAGGCCACACAGCCACCGAGAAGCACCTGAGCTGTGAGCCAGCCGCCTGGAGGGAGATCTGAGAGCAGGTGGAGTCCTCCTGAGCCAGCGGGCAACCTGATGTGCCGAGTCCTTCTGGAGCAAGCCGGGTTTTCTGGAGGACTCGTTTTGATAAGGGTGATCTACAGATAGCAGAAGCACAGGGTGATTCAGAAAAATCTCACCGGTGCAGGGAGGCTGGGGGTGGGGGGACCTCAGAAGACACATACATTTGCTTTTCGTGGCCTGAAACAATTGTGATCAGACGACTGTGTCAGACACACAGAAACTCCTGCTTCAGAGAAGAGTCAAAACATTATTAGAGCTCCTTATTTGGGGCATAACTACTTGATTTCCTAACAATAAAAGGAAATAAGTTGAAGCTATTTGTTCAAATATCAGTGTCTTGTGAAATCGTTCTTGCCCTTGGGGAGGAGAATCTAAGAACTCGTCCCCTATCCATCACGCAGACATCCAGGAAAAGGACCTGCGCAATCCCATGCTATTACCGACACCTCTCATTTATCCACCTTGGGGTTATCTGTAAGATGGCCCCTTCAGCCCCCAAACTTCTGGGCCATTTCCTGCCACTGTTGAGAAATACCCAAATATTTTAACAGATTTAACAAAAAATCTGGTTCAAAAGTGTTTCCTACAAAAAATAGGTACTGTCTTCCAAAGCCAGTGAAAGTTGTTGAGTTTCTGTTCTTCAGATGACTCTCTCCCACCAGAAATTTGCATTTCAACAGAAATGGCTAAGATTTCCCTCCACCACATTTACCCGGCAGAACTAAAACACTGCCCATCTCACTTAATCAGACGATACTTTCAAACACCTTCTCAAACAAACGGGAACTCTAGTACCTTGCAGATAACAGGAATTCCATAAACTGGCTTCTGATGGTTGAATGACTGATGGGTACCCTGGATCCCTCTGCCTAGCTAATGTCATTCTCCTCTCTCCCCAGCATGGTCTCCCCTCTGGCCACACTGGCCTCCTAGTTCCCAAACACACTCAGAAGCATCCTTACCTCAGGGCCTTTGCACTTACGTTCTTAGGCTCGGAGGCCTCTCTTTATGATAAGGGTTACTCCCTAAGAAATCTTCCCACTGGATGCAACACAGCATCCCCCAATCCATCCACACCTCTGTAGCTACCTACCACTCATCCCTACTTTTCCCTCTTGTCACTTCTGAACTTCTGAAATCTGCATATTTAACTTGTTTATGTTTACTGTCAGTCTCTACCATATAAACTCCACGATGGAAAATCTTTGTTTTGCGTGTTTTACTTACTTTAGTAGCCACAGGACCTCGGACAGGGCATGGTTCATAAGGGATATCACTAATAGTGAATGACGGTTGGAGAAGAAAACTAAGTGTCAGGGTGAAACAAATGAGAAATTAAATTTCCTTTTTCCTGGGACCTGTTCTGAGCATGTACACAGCCACTTCAATGCTATTGTGAAAGTGGACTTTCTTTCTTAGGTCATCAGGATGTCCCGTAAAGTATTTGAAACCCTAGGCCTTCGGTGATAAAGCTTGCTGATGCAACTTGATTATAACATAGCAGTACGAACCCAGGCACCAGTGGTATACTTGAAATGTAACTATGTGCTTGTTGCTAAAGGATTAGCTGGCAATATGTTGAAATAACCGGTTGCCCTGATCTGATAAGGCCACAGTCCCAGTGACTAGCCTGCTTGATAAGAATGAGCATTGCACCCAGCTGGTCCCATTAGAAAGGCCCCCGGGGCCGTCTTCCTACAGAAGCCCAAGGCAAAGTGCAAGAAGCTACCATTGCACCTGCCAGGACTGGCTCCTGGAGAAGTGTCCCTCCTCCCACTGGACAAGAAAGGACGCAGCTTCCCCGGGATCTGCCTGAACCCAGCCCTTATCTAGGGTGGAAAGAAATGTAACCCGTAACTGCCCAACTTTCCAGCCTCTCCCAGTCTCGGGAAGACAGATTCGTTTTACTCTGAGAATCTACACGTCTATGCAAAAGTGTTCTTCTCTCATCAGAACAGGAACTTGATTCATCTTTGCTTCTAGATCTAGAAAGTCAGCACTTCATCAAACTAATATACAAAAAGATAAGAACCTCAGTTGCCAGGACCTCTAAATAACACCAACAAATATTTACTGAGTGTAAGACACTGCGCCAGCGGCCGCCTGGGGGGAGGATGCAATCTGAGCTGTCCTGTCGAGATCTGAAAAGACAAAATCTCAGTAGGAACAGCAGGACCCCTGATAACCAGTGGAACCCCAGGATAGATTTCTGAGAGGGCCCTAGCATTCCTGAGTGAAATGGTAAATAAGACTTTAAACTGACAGATGGAGAGAGGCTGGGAAGACAGAATACAGCTTTAAAAAAGAGAGAGATGACAGTAATAAAAGAATAAAATCATGGCATTTGCAGGTAAATAGATGGAGCTAGAAGAGATAACGCTAAGTAAAGTTAGCCAATCCCAAAAAACCAAAGGCAAATGTTTTCTCTGATATAAGGAGGCTGACTCATAGTGGGGTAAGGAGGGGGAGCATGGGAGGAATAGAGGAACTCTAGATAGGGCACAGGGGTGGGAGGGGAAGGGAGGGGGCAGGGGGTTAGAAATGATGGTGGAATGTGATGGTCATTATTATCCAAAGTTCATGTGTGAAGACACGAATTGGTGTGAATATACTTTGTATACAACCAGAGAGATGAAAAAAGTGCTCTATATGTGTAATAAGAATTGTAACGCATTCCACTGTCATATATAAATTATAAAATAATTTTTTAAAAAAGAGATGAACCTACTGAGGACCCCAGAGACAGTCTAAAACGAAGGGAGATAAGGTCTCAATCTCAAGTCCAGGAGAGTCTAGGAACGGTTCCTCTTCCTCTGTGAGGACACAGGTTTGTGTTTGGAGAAGAATATTTTGAGTGGGATGCCAGGTATTGTCACATAAATTAATCTCCAGCTTCTGGAACTTTCCGAACCTCTCGCTTCCTTCCTTTTAAGTCCTTGAATCCTAAAAGAGAGAGGGTCTTTTAATGAAATAAGACATTAAAGATATGCAAGATCATGGGTATAATCAAGAAGCTCGGAGCTGGAATGTAGCTCAGTGATACAGTATGTGCTTAGCATGTTCATGTTCAAGGCACTGGGTTCAATCTCCAACACCAGTTGAGGAGGAGGAGGAAGAGGAGGAAGAGGAGGAGGAGGAAGAGGAAGACAAGCAGGAGCTACATCTCTGTCTTGAATGAACACCACTCTGAGACTCTAGGAGGGCCAGGCTTGCACATATCCTGCTGTGCTTCAGGATGGAACCAAGCCTTGACCTCTTGAGTCATTACTATACACTTAAGTGGAGGGCAGGAGAAGTGGAGTGAGAAAGAATGAAGGGATATCCAGGAGGGGAAATGGCCTCCCACTTCCATCAGAGACAGCTGTCTGGCGAAAGCAACGAATGTTCTCTATCACCCTTGGGATTACAGCAATAAAAGAATAAAACTATGGCATTTGCAGGTAAGTAGATGGAGCTAGAAAACTCTGCCGCAGTCTGGCTGCAGCAAAATAACCAGGGGGTGACGAGCAACTTGTGTAGATTGATACAGCAGGAGTGGGAGCCGTTTATTGTAGGACAGGAGGGGTATATATACATTCCACACAGCTTATCTTAATTTACATAAACTAGATACAGCAGTCAACCAATAAGGAATCTCCACACTTAATGGCTCGCTGGCGCCACCTCACAAACCACTCCCTCTGGCAAAATGCCAGGCGACATCCTGACTTGTTTACAGACCCTGACAAAACTCCATCTACTTACCTGCAAGTTGGGAGAACTCCAGATCTGAGGCTGGTGACTCCTGCCAGCCATCAGTTTCTAGAAGTAAAATTTTACTGAATCATGGCCACAGTCAGTTTTTCTCCTGTCTGAGATGCTCTTCTACTTCACAAGTTGAGAAGTTGTGTACAGACTCTGTGGCCCTCAAAGTCAACAGAGTCATTATCAGAAAGTTTGCCAAACCACTGGTTCAAACAGGAAAGAGACTCTGCTCACCCAAGGTGCACTCTTTGTCAGAAAGCTAAAGAGACTCCGGGGTTCTCCATCTTTCCCCTGCTGCCTACCCTCCCTGGGTGCAGCTCTTTATCCCCCTCAACTCTAGTCTCCATTTACATTAGCCTAGAGGAGAAGGCCAGTGCACCCACCTTGGGAATGGGTGACATCAAGGACAACACCACCTTTCACAGTCACGGAAGACACTGCGACAGATCTGAAGAAAAGCAGCTCCGTGCTCTTCTGTGAACACTGAGAGGTAGGTTTTCCTTCCAAAGTCTCAAATGTCTTAGGGGTTTCATCAACAATCACAATACTCTTCATAAGAGTGTATGTCTTTGAATGAAGTGTTCTTTTTAAAATACAAATAACTAACATGGATTGAACACTTACTAGAACTATCTCGTTGGATCCTCATGGGATCCCTGGGAGAAAATGACTTTCAATCCCCATTCTGCCCAAGAACAAACCAGCGGGGAGAGGAGTACTAGTCTGTTTTTTTTGTTTTGTTTTGTTTTATTTTTGTTACTAGAATGAAATACCTGAAGCCAGGTACTTCTGAAGAAAAGATGCTTAGCTCACAGTTGGAGAATGGAAGTCCAAGACAGGGCAGGCCCCCTGGCTGAGACTCTGATGTGGGCGTAATGGCAGATCAGAGTGTGGGAGAGATCACCTGCCAGAGTAACTGGGTTCCATAATCTCCTCTGAAGGCCTCCCATGGACCTAGGGTCCTTCCAGTAGGTGCCATCTCCTTTTCAAAGTTTCATCTCCCAGTACTGCCCCAGTGAGGACCAAGTGCCCAGCACCTGAAACCTTGGGGGAAATCCACATTCCAACCACAGCAGATGGCTTAATTAATTTGTCCGCGGTCACACTCACAGTAAATGGACAGCAAGTTTTCAGTCCACTTCTGAGATATGCTCCTGACCACTAGGTTATAGTATTAGTTGCCTGAAGAAAATGTGAAGGGTTGGGAGTGTAGCTCAGACCAGTCGAGCACTTGCCTGGCATGCACAAGGTCCTGGGTTCAATCCTCAGCACTAAAAACAAACACACACACACACACACACACACACACGGAAATGCAAAAACAAACTAAACCAAAAATCTAAACAAAAATAATTGCTCATCTAACACTCAATATTTAAGAATCTATTAAATGTTAATACCAAATACTAATATGGAAGGACAATATTAGTTTTTATTTATACCAATTAATCTGATTTTTTAGATAAATATCTTCTATGAAACTTATAAAAAAACTAAGTTTTTTTTTTTCTCTTCTGGGTCTTTATTTGGTTGGAAAGCATTTCTCAGTTATCCCTACTAAACCCAAATATGTAGTACTCTCATAAATGTAGTGATTTTCTTATTACATCTGAAGTAAAGACAGTTAAAGAAAGGCAGACAGCTCCAGTTTTTCCCCTTTATGTAATCCTATTTGTCAAGATACTTACAAAACTTTTAGAATTACTAGGAATAGCACCCTGATGTCTTCAATCTTTCAATTCTTGTACTTTAAGAATTCATCATTCTGCTAATTCATCAGAGGCTCCCAAATAGCAACTCCTCCTTTGTTCATGACTCAAAACATCAGTTAACAATACAACTCATTCACTATGTTTCAATTAACAACTTTGGACCAAAAAAAAAAAAATCAACTAACTTTGGAAAGAAAGTTGCAAAAACTAGAATCAAACTCCTGAAAGATTAGGCTTCTGTCTGCATAATTTCCTCCAAAGAATCGAGCCTGAAAGTTGTAAATGATCCTGCCAGAAAATTTTCCTCTGGTTTCAGTCAATATTATAGGACAGAAATACTATGTGGTGAAGGACTGAAAAATACGTTTTAAAGATATGAACGGACAGAGACTTCCAGTTTTCACTTTGGCATGTAAGAAGCTTGGAAGTCTGTACTCTATCCTAGGTTAAAAAGCGGAACAAACTGAAAATCAGTAACTCTACTTAAATCTGTCAGAGAAAGTAAGGTCATAGGGCAAACCTCTGCCCCGAGAATTGGAGAGACCAACCAGCAGACATAGAGATTTGCAACTCAGGAACCAGTGCTGTAGGCAAACTTGAACTATAATTGATGAATTGCTGGAAACTCAGTGTGGACCAGTCTAACAGTTAAAATTCCATATGACCCAATCACAGAGGATCCCTATACTTTCATAATCAGAGAAGGATCTCCTTATGCTTTCAGCAGGAAAACTGAAAAGGGGATCTTTTTAAAATAGACCAGTGCACTCAGCACTTATTTTTCTGACTTCAGGAGAAACTATCTTACTAGATCGTAACCCACTGGAGTTTGATCAGAACCTAAGCTAGCTGGGAGAAGGGATGGACCATACTCTAAATCCCCCCTAGTCTTCCCAACGTATTCTATGAGATCAGCAGTGCCCTAATATCCAAACAAGACAAAGACATTCCACAAAAACTACAGACCAAGAATACAGATGCAAAAATTCTCAACAAAATATTAGCAAATCAAATCCAGTAGTGTTTGAAAAGAACGATACACTAAGAGCAAGTGGAATTTAAGGCGTCCAAGGTTGATTCAACATTCAAAATTGAAGAGAATCCATCCTATCAACAGGTCAAAGAAAAAATCATAGGATCATACCAACAGATGGAGAAAAAACATTTGGCAAACTCCAAGCAGTCAAGCTAAGAGTATTCTTAGCAAACCAAGAACAGAGTTGAATTTCCTTGACTTCATAAAGAATCTCCATCTAAGGCCCCATGTAGCACACCACCCGGCCGCTCTCGGCCGCACTCGGCCGCACTCGGACGCACTCGGACGCTCTCGGCTACTCTCGGCTGCTCTCGGAAGTGGGGCCTAGCGCACCTTGGCTTCCTCGCGGCCTCCTCGCTCCCTCGCCCTCCCCCATTTCCGGAAGGACAACAGCTCGCTTTTACCGGAATCCGCCATCATTTTCCCCCCCGCCGGTTTCGGCTGATCTCGAGGCCCGGCAGGAATCCTCGCGTCCACCCTTCCCTCTAGCCATTCCCCGAGATCCGTTTCCCCTCTCCTTCGCGGGCCTGCCTGCCCCGCACCCCGCGCGGTGGTCTGGGCCTGACTCCTCCGTTTCCCCGGGCGCCTCCCCCTGCCCCTCCGCTCCCCTTCCCCGCCCCCCGGGCCGCAGGCCTCCTCGCCATCCCGGAGGCCTTCCCACTGGCCTGGGATGCGGGGTGGGCCCGCTCGGTCCGGGGGGTCGTGACCGGGGCCTGAGGAAGCATGGCGTCGGGCAGCACCGCGGCCAGTGAGGAGGAGCGCAGCCTCCGCGAGTGCGAGCTGTACGCGCAGAAGCACAACATCCAGGCCCTGCTCAAGGACTCCATCGTGCAGCTGTGCACGGCGCGGCCCGAGCGGCCCGTGACGTTCCTCCGGGAATACTTTGAGAAGTTGGAGAAGGAGGAGGCCAGGCTCTCCCAGAGTCAGCCGACGCCGGGCCCCTGCCCGGAGGAGACGGCGCCGGCCCAGGCGCAGCCGGCGCCGGCCCAGGCCCAGCCCGTGGTGAAGGGCCGGCGGCGCCGGGGCGCCATCAGCGCCGAAGTGTGCACGGAGGAAGACGCCGTGTCTTTCGTGCGAAAGGTCATACCCAAGGATTTTAAGACGATCGCCGCCTTAGCCAAAGCCATTGAGAAGAACGTGCTGTTTTCGCACCTGGATGAAAATGAGAAGAATGACATCTTCTACGCCATGTTCCCCGTCTCCTTCACGGCGGGAGAGACGGTTATCGAGCAGGGCGACGACGGGGACGTCTTCTACGTGATCGACCAGGGAGAGATGGACGTGTACGTCAACGACGAATGGACCACCGCCCTCGGGGAAGGAGGGAGCTTTGGAGAACTCGCCCTCATTTACGGGACCCCGCGAGCAGCCACGGTCAAGGCAAAGACGAGCGTGAAACTGTGGGGGATTGACCGGAGCAGCTACCGAAGGATCCTGATGGGGAGCACGCTGAAAAAGCGCAAGATGTACGAAGAGTTCCTCAGCAAAGTGTCGATTTTAGAGTCCTTGGACAAGTGGGAGCGGCTCACGGTAGCGGACGCCCTGGAACCGGTCCAGTTCGAGGACAGGCAGAACATCATGGTGCAGGGGGAACCGGGAGACGAGTTCTTCATTATTCTGGAGGGGTCGGCTGCCGTGCTGCAGCGTCGGTCCGAAAACGAAGATTTTGTTGAAGTGGGAAGATTGGGGCCTTCCGATTATTTTGGAGAAATTGCCCTGCTCAAGAACCGCCCTCGCGCGGCCACGGTGGTTGCACGTGGCCCCTTGAAGTGTGTGAAGCTGGATCGACTTCGATTTGAACGTGTCCTTGGCCCGTGCTCAGATATCCTCAAACGAAACATCCAGCAGTACAACATTTTCATGGCACTGTCTGTCTGAAACCTGCCTCCTTGTGCCTCCCTTTTCTCCTTTTCCCTACTCATGCATCACTCTTGCTTAATTCTCTGTCTGAAGCGCCAAGGGGCCACTGGCATCACACCTTCTTGTCTATTTATATGAAAAAGTTGCTTTTATTGCACCGTCCTCGGTTTGGAGCATTCACTGAATGCTCGCACACAAATAAATATAGAGTTCTATAGACTGTGCTGTTGCTGCTTCTCTCTGTGTAGTGCTGTGTTCAAACTGGGCAGTGAGTGCCATGCTTTTTTGGTGAGGGCAGATGCCAGCACCAATGAATTACCATAGAGTAATGATGTAACATTGCAAGGTTTTTTTGTGGGACATAATTTTCCAGTCAAGCATATTTAGACTGTGGCCAACTATGCTGTATTTCTTGGTAGAATAAATGGGTTTTCACTAAGCGGTATGGATTAGGAAAAACGGATATAGAAAAAACAGAACAAAAAGACATCTGCCTGTAATCAAAACTAGTTTAACCCCCATTTTTGCTCATTATTAGATGAATTTTTGTTTGCCAGACTAATTTGCCTGGTTTTGTTTGTATCTTATTACTGTTTATTCTCCAACTCTGAATAATTTTTAAGTGTGGCTATCTATACCAGCCCTTTAAGTTTGAAACCAAATCATAGACTACAAATAGTGGCTTATGATTTAACTACAACTGCCTCAGCTCACAGATTTTATTTAAACAGCTAGTGCCAAATACTGTTTCTGATGCGGAATTGAAAATAAGAATTTGAGATCTACACTTTTGGTTGTTAACTTAGAACTTTTGGTTAATATATGTTCTTCATTTGACTCCAGTATGATGTCCTATGTTCACTAGACTCTGTTTCCAGGAAATTGGATTTGCTGAGTAGATACAGATAGAGAAAATGACACAGAAAAATGAAGGTGATGTTGCTGAAGGGAAGAACCAGTTGGACAAACTGCATTGTCAAGAACCTTCCCCCAATAAGTTCATTGAGACATGAAGTTTAGGAATAAGTTTTGTACTTTGGTTTAACACTACCCCTCTCCTTTTTATGTCAGCTAAAACTTACGATGAGGTGGGGTAGGGTAGGATGAGGTGGGATGTGTCTATGTGTCTAAAAGTCCATCCATCCTGCTGGAAGACCTGCTTTCCTGCCTGTCCTGTATTTCTATGACAACCTTTTTTTTTTTCAAGTCAACTTGTGTTTTGAGTCTTATCTGTAACTCAGTATTTTCCTGCCTTATGAGTTATAATATTCCAACAATACCTAACAATTTATTTTTATTATTTTTAAACACAATTTCACAGTTCCATAATGTAGGCACTTTTATTTTCATTATGATTTATGTATACTGTAGGGTAATATTTGGGAGTGATTGCAGCATTTTTCCATCTATGTGCAACTGGTTCTGATTAATAGTCCTTTCTCCTACTTTTTCCCAGGTAATTTAAATTGGACATGATATATTTTTCACAGATTTTAGGTTGTTACTAACTTTAGAATATAAATCTGGGAAAGAAAATTTATTTACATGTTAGTGTGGGATAAAAAGCCACCTTGTTTCAAGTCTTTTAATTTCTAAAATTTACATTAAATGAGGGTTTTCTGCTCTATACTTTGTGTTTACCTATCTTTTTATACCTAAAGAATTAAAAATTTTAAAAATATGTTCTTATTAACTTAAAGAACATCTACAGGTAACATCATTTTTTTAAAAAATATATAGCTAACATCAAGTTTATGGTGAGAAACTTGCAGCTTTCCCATTAAGATCAGAAACAAGAATGTCCTCACTCATCACTTCTTTTCAACATTTTACTGGAAGTCCTAGCTAATGCAATATGACAAGAAAAAGAAATAAATGATATACAGATTGGGAAGGAAGAAATAAAACTGTCTTTGTTCATAGATAACAAGATTGAACAAGACTCACAATAAGCCTCCTGAAACTAATAAGCAATTACAAGAAAGAATGTTGGATACAAGATTAATATACAAATACCAATAACTTTCCTAAATATTAGCAATGAACATTCAAATTAGAATTTGAAATAAAAAATGCATTAACATCATTTAAAATTACATCAGAACCCCAAAAAATGAAATACTTGGGTATAATTTAAAACATATATACAAGATATATATAAGGAAAACTAAAGAACTTTGATTAAAAATATTTTAAAAGAATCAAATAATGGAGAAGTAATTTGTGTTTATGGATATTATAATATTTTAAAGATGCTAGTTCTTTCCGACTTAACCTATGTATTCAATTAAATTCCAATCAGTTCCCTAGCATGTTATTTTGTGGCTATTGACAAACCAATTTTAAAGTTTATATGGATGGATAAAAGACTCAGAATAGCTGAATTAATGTTAAGGAAGATCCAAGGTAGAATAATAACACTAACTTCGAGACTTACTATTAAAATGCAGTATAATAAGTGGTATCTATGAACAAATAGACAAATCAATGAAGAAAACATAAAGCCAAGAAACATTCACATAAATTTTATCAATTGATATTTGACAAAGATTCAAAATCTGGGGCTGGGGATGTGGCTCAAGCGGCATGCGTGCGGCCCGGGTTCGATCCTCAGCACCACATACAAACAAAGATGTTATGTCTGCCGAAAACTAAAAAAATAAATATTAAAAAAATTCTCTCTCTCTCTCTTTCTCTCTCTTTAAAAAAAAAAGATTCAAAATCCATCAATTATGGTTCTTAATATATGCCTACAAGAAAACTTAGGTCCACATAAAA
Organism: Ictidomys tridecemlineatus; assembly: GCF_052094955.1. NCBI lineage: Eukaryota > Metazoa > Chordata > Mammalia > Rodentia > Sciuridae > Ictidomys > Ictidomys tridecemlineatus. The sequence goes on from NC_135484.1 coordinate 142,792,932, forward strand.
ATTCACAAATGGATATATAAGAACTTTATTTTTAATGCTAAAGCTTAAAGCAACCCAAATGTCCTTCAGAAGTTCAATGGATAAACTTTGGTACACCCAATCAATGAAATATTCAATACTACAAAAAAAATGACCTTTCAAACCATGAAAACGTATTTTACTAAGTAAAAGAAACCAATCTTAAAAGGGTGTATACTATATGATTCCAACTATATGACATTCCGGAAGACAAAACTGTGGAGATGATGAAAATATTAGTAGCTTCCAGGGACAAAAGGGGAAAGACAGATAGGCAGAACACTCAAGATTCTTAGAGCAGAGAAACTGTTCAGTACAATACAATAGCAAATACTTGTCAATATATATGTATCAAAGCCCATAGAATGTACAGCATCAAGAGCAAAACCTTACAAACTATGGACTTGAAATGATAATGTTGTGTCAATGAAAGTTCATCAGTCGTAACAAACATACCATTCTGGCATGAGACATTGATGACAGGAAGGCCATGCATGTGTGGAAACAAGGCACCCTGCACTTTCCACTCAATTTTCTGTGAACCTAAAAAGGGTTAACATATATGAACTACAAGTATATAAGGAGATCTTTAAGGAAAACCCAAAATCCTCATCCACATTAGCATCCAGTGGACAGGTGATGTGTTTTGATGGTGAGAAAGCACACTGCCCCCCACCACCATTACCAGATTTGAGGCCTGGCTCTGTGCATATTCTGAATATTGGTTAAAACTGGAGGGAAACAAACCAATGTCACTTGCCATGAATTTGGCCCACTTAGTTGTTGGAAATCTTATAGTTCTCAAGAGATTTCCTGTTGCTCTTTTGCCACTGAGTTTGAGGTTATACAGACACACAAGACCAAAAGTCACGTCTGTGAAGAGGCCACTCTGCTGGCAAAACACTTCTCACTCTGAGGTTCTCTCTGGGAAGAAAGTCATTCATTCAGAGTTCTGTGTCTACCATGGAAACTCTGGCCAGAAATGAAACATCACCTGCAGGAGAAAACTAGATTCAGAATATCCTAAAATCCATTCTGGTCATTTCTTCTCAAATCTAGTGTTTGTTGAAGACCAAAGTGCTTTCTACAAGCGAAACAATGACAATGTAGACTAAATTTGTGGTACTAGATCCTCAGAAACACAGCAGGCCCGTTCTGCAGCTGGAGACCAGGATAACCATGTGCAGAAGGTGCATTCCCTGTCTTGTTACTGCAGAGGGAAGCTTAAAACAGTAGAAAGAGGATGGAATTGGGAGTCAGGAAAACAGCATCAGTCTTTGTTCTGAGCTGCTGAAGAGCTAATCCATATTGGCTTCCTTATTTGCAAATATAATATTTGCCCTTTCTACTACACAAAACTATTGCAAAAACAATGTAATATAAATAAAAAGACTGTGAGAAAACACAAATGTAGTGTAGGCATGTCCTACTTAGGTTTATCCAAGATGGCCTCGCACAAAATAATGATAGGTCGGTGATATGAGCCAGAGCACATTCACATCCTCAGGAGTGCCTCCTTTAGAGACTCTCTGCCTTCCCCAGATATCCCAGGAACTGCCTCAACCACATTCCCTCTCCCTCCTGCTCTCATCTTACCCATCACGGTATGACCTCTGAGCACGCTATTCATAACCTCAAGGCTGGAATCCCAGTGGCTTGCAGGTCTCTGTAATGACTATTAGCCAGACAATGATCTCCCGTCCATGCATAATGGAGAAGGCTGGAAAAGAAGCTTCCTCCCCCACCCTTGGGAGATCCCACATTGAATACTTTTTAATACTTGCAGTGCTCCCAGATGGCTGCACAGCCCAGGGGGCAATTGTAACGATAGAAACTTTAGCCTAAAATTTTTTTAATAAAGACCACAGAGTGGCAAGATGAAGGCGGCACTGGTGAGCCAGTGCACGATGCATGTTTCAACTCTTCCTAAAGAAAGCCTGCCTATTCTGCACTCCACCGTCTTTTACCCACACCCTGTAGATACACTCCTGGGACAGAATTTCCCATAACCATGTGAGTATTGCTACAGTAGATAGGAGGCCAGGAACTTCTATCCCACATACCCACTTTGGTGGCTACAGGTCCTGGGAGTGCCAGAGAAACAGGGTGTTTGCTTCATGGAGACCAAGCAATTTGTCCCATTTGTCCAAGTGGCTGCTGACAGGTATAGGGAGGGGCCCTGCCCTTCCCTACACACTTGTACAGGTTTTCTCCTTCGCTGTCCTCCAAGAACAGGCACATCTTTTTATTGATTTTATTTTATAAATACATGACAGTAGAATGCATTGCAATTCTTATTACACATATGGAGCACAATTTTTCATATCTACGTATATAAAGTGTGTTCACACCAATTCATGCCTTCATACATGTGCTTTGGATAATGACGTCCATTACATTCCACCATCATTGCTAACTCCCCTCCCACCCCTCTGCCCTATCTAGAGTTCGTCCATTCCTCCCATACTCCCCCTCTCTCCCCCATTATGGGTCAGTCACCTTATATCAGAGAAAACATTCAGCATTTGTTTTTTGGGGATTGGCTAACTTCACTTAGCATTATTTTCTCCAACGCCATCCATTTTCCTGCAAATGCCATGATTTTATTCTCTTTTATTGCCAAGTAATATTCCATTGTGTATATATACCACATTTTTTAATCCATTCATCTACTGAGGGGCATCTAGTTTGATTCCACAGTTTACCTATTATGAATTGTGCTGCTGTAAACATTGATGTGGCTGTGTCCCTGTAGTATGCTGTTACATCTTAAGACTTTAAGGCTAGAAGAAAACATAGAGATCATCCTATTCAAATTTGAGCCTGAATCCTAAAAATGTTAAACGGTTTCCCCAAGATCACACGGTTCCTCACTGGCAAAAGTAGAGAAATTGCAATAAGAAGTTTGAATTGAGAAAATGAAAAGAGAGTCTATAATCATCATGACCTTGATTGCAAATATTCTTTAAGCACTTACTATGATATTTCATAAAATCAAAAACTATCATCAGAAGATTCACCATTATTTTGTGAACCACCAAGACAGAAAATGCTACTAATTGAATCATGACATTGTGGATCATCTTTCAGAGAGATTAATTTGTGAGTCTCAGGATCAAGGAAAAATAGCAGGTACCCAGTATACTATGTACCTAAACATATTTAATTCTCAAAACAAAACTTCTGAGACAGGTAATAGTATTTGAACAATTTTTTCAGGTGAAGAAATAAAGGCTTAAGATTTTCCTAAGTGGCTGACCCAGTCAGATGCAAGCCTGTCTATCCAGGACCTGAGTCTGTAACTGCCTCACATTCTGAGGCTTATAAATATCTTAGAAGCTCAGGAAAGAGGCCATGGAATAGGATCCAAGTTACTCTGGAAGATTCCATCGATTACCTCTCACACCTGGTGGTTTCATTACCTGAAGACAAATGTCAGGAGATCGGCAGTGACCTCTCCACCCTTGCTGTGTGCAAGAAAGAGCTTCTCCTCACTGCTGCCCTGTTATCCACCAGCAGCTCCTGGAGTATAGAACACAACTCAGGATGGACCTGCTGTCTTCCTCTTGGAAGCGTATGATATTCTGAGAAACAGTCATTATTTTCTGGATTTTATAGGTTCAGTATTTTGTTTTTTCTACTTTTAGTGTTTAAAATTTTTATGATTAAATTTTTTTGCATTTTTATTATTTCATTTTAGTTATACATAATATTAGTATTCATTTGGACCTAATTATACCAGCATGGAATATAATTTACTCTAATTGAGTCCCCACTACTTCCCATTTCCTCCCCTCCAGCTTCCCCCTGTTCCTTTTCTTCTCTCTATTCATTTTTCTTCTATTTATTTATACATATATATTTTTTTTTTTAATTAGTATTTTATGGATGTATAGAGAGATGAGATTCGTTGTGGTATATTCATGGGAAAGTTTGGTCAGATTCATCTCACTATCCTTCCCTTTTTCTATAATTAAAGTTTAAAAAATTCAGACTACTATATGGATAATGGTCAGTGGTTATTAAACCTTTGCTATTTACTCCAGCTCTAATTTTGCTTAAGATCTTATGCAGGTTGAGAATTCCTTACTTGAAATGTTTCAGATTTTGTATTTTTTTTTAATTTTAGAGTACTTGCATATAAATGAGATATTTTGAGAAACAGAAATTCAAACACAAAATTTAGCATGAAATTCCTTTGTGCTTCCTAGGCACCTTAGACACATAGCCTGAAGTAATTTCATACAACATTTTTAGCGTACCTGCATTTTGACTGCAATCAGTTCCGTGAGGTCGGGGGAGTGAAAATTTCCATTTGTAATGTCTTGTCAGTGTTCAAAAAAATTTTGGATTTTGGAGCATCTCAGATTAGAGATGCTTAACCTCTACCTAAAAAAAATGTCTCAGTCCAAAAAATACACCTAAAAGACACAGCAGAGAGGGTACATAGAAGAAATTGCTTGATCAAAATCTTGCAGGGCAATTAGCTCAGTGTCCAGAGGAGACGAAGAAAAACGATGCATAAAAAACAAAAAATACAAAAGTCCTTAGGAAGACCAGGAAACTGAAAGTGGCATTGTGGCTTGCCTAAGCACCAGATCACACACGGCAAGTGGCCTGTTTCTCCGGGTACTCACCTGTGAGCCCTTTTGCTGTTTTCCTGTGCCTTCTCGAAATGTCATAGACTGGGCTCAAGTGCTCATGAGGAGAATGAGTGGCTGATCCTGCCACACCTGCAGTGTTCCCTGGACAGTCCCGAGTGTGCTCATGTCCTCACACACCCGCTCAGAAAGCAAATGGATCAGGCTTCATGCACGTCTCTCTCAAGGTCAAGGAGAACTCTGGCCTAGTGTGTCTATCAAAAACAAATCTAAGGGGCTGGGATTGTGGCTCAGCGGTAGAGCGCTCGTCTAGCCCAGACGGGACCCGGGTTTGATCCTCAGCACCACATAAAAGTAAAAAAATAAAGGTGTTGTGTTCACCAAAAACTAAAAAATAAATATTTTAAAAAAAATAAAAAATAAAGGCATTGTGTTGTGTCCATCTACACCTAAAAAATAAATATTAAAAAAAAAAAACAAAAAAACAAGGGTGGCCTATGTTTATAATCCCAGAGGCTCGGGAAGGCTCGGGAAGCTGAGGTA